>NC_048298.1:98896426-99028877 GCF_013100865.1 Trachemys scripta elegans
GTGGGGATTTCCCCAGGTCGACCTGTTTGCATCTCGAGCCAACAGGAAGTGCCACGCGTTCTGCTCCCTACAAGGGCGAGCTCTGGGCTCTCTGTCGGACGCGTTCCTTCTATCCTGGAAAGACCACCTGTTCTACGCTTTCCCTCCACTTCCACTGGTCCACAGGGTACTGCTCAAGCTATGCAGAGACCAGACACGGGTAATTCTAGTCGCTCCAGCTTGGCCAAGGCAGCACTGGTACACCACACTGTTGGAGCTATCAGTTCAAACACCAATCTCACTTCCCTTGTGTCCAGATCTCATCTCTCAGGACCATGGCCGACTATGTCACCCCGACCTGCAATCGCTCCACCTCACAGCATGGATGCTCCATGGCTGAATCGGACAGAGTGGCAATGCTCGCATTCCGTCCAACAGATTCTGCTGGGAAGTAGAAAACCCTCTACACGGACCACTTACTTAGCCAAGTGGAAACGGTTCTCCTGGTGGTGCGAGCAGTGAGCCACGCCCCCCTTGCAGGCGCCTGTTCCTCTTATACTTGAATATCTCCTATCCCTAAAACAGCAGGGCTTGGCGATATCTTCAATCAGGGTTCACCTGGCCGCAATTTCGGCGTTCCACCCAGGAGAACTCGCTTCCTCGGTCTTCTCTAACCTGATGGTCGTTAGATTCCCCAAGGGCTTAGACCAACTGTACCCGCAGCAACGCCAGCCCGTTCCGACGTGGGATCTCAACCTGGTTCTCTCCAAGCTCACAGGGCCTCCGTTCGAGCCATTGGCTACCTGTTCACTCTTGTACCTATCCTGGAAGATAGCCTTCCGTGTAGCCATCACCTCAGCAAGGCGCGTTTCCGAACTCAGGGCGCTTACGTCCGAGCCCCCATACACTGTTTTCCATAAGGACATGGTGCAGCTTCGCCCCCACCCTGCCTTTCTTCCCAAGGTAGTCTCCCCTTTTCACGTGAACCAGGATATATTTCTCCCGGTCTTCCATCCTAAGCCACACGCTACTTGCCAAGACCAGCGTTTGCATTCCTTGGACGTACGCAGGGCCCTGGCTTTCTATATTGACCGTACAAAGCCGTTTAGGAAGGCGACACAACTCTTTGATGCAGTGGCCGACCGGATGAAAGGCTCACCGGTCTCCTCACAGTGCCTGTCATCTTGGATCACATCCTGTATTCGTGCTTGCTACGACCTGGCCGGCATCCCGACGCCGCGCCTCACCGCCCACTCCACGAGGGCCCGGGCCTCCTCGACTGCCTTCCTGGCTCAAGTCCCGATCCAGGACATTTGTAGAGCTGCAGTTTGGTCGTCAGTCCACACATTCGCCGCTCACTATTCGCTGGTACAGCAATCCAGAGACGATGCTGCATTCGGATCACTGGTTTTACACACAGCAATATCTCACTCCGACCCCACCACCTAGGTAAGGCTTGGGAGTCACCTAATTGGAATCGATATGAGCAAGCACTCGAAGAAGAAAAGGACGGTTACTCACCTTTGTAACTGTTGTGCTTCGAGATGTGTTGCTCATATCCATTCCAAACCCGCCCCCTACCCCACTGTCGGAGTAGCCAGCAAGAAGGAACTGAGGGGGCACTGGGTCAGCTGGGGTATATAACCAGCGCCATGAAGGCGCCACTCCAGGGGGCTCCACAGCCGACCCACCGGGTGTTGCTAGGGTAGAAAATTTCTCCGACGATCGTGCACGCGGCGCGCGCACATACCTAATTGGAATGGATATGAGCAACACATCTCGAAGAACAACAGTTACAAAGGTGAGTAACCATCTTACCTTTCTTTGTTCTTTCCATCATTTGTCTCTGTGTTTTCACATGCAAGCATTAAGACTGTTCAGAATCTTAGAAAATATTAATTGTATCTGCTTTATTAAGGCAACTTGAATCATACCACTTTTGAGTTTTATTTGCATTCTGCGAGGTACAAACTAAATAACCTATAAGATATCCTACAGTATTTTGTAATTTAAATCTATTCCAATTCTCTAATAGCACAGAGGAAAGGAGGTTTTATATTAGGCAGATTTTCACTGTCTTGGGCACAAAAAGCATATTATTTCCAAACATACTAATTGTAACCTTGAATAACAGCAGATTTTACTAAAATCATCTGGGGTGTGGAGACAGCCTTTGTAGATACTCTGCAAAGATTCAATTCTATCAATTGTAGAACATTTTGCAATATTGTATTTTAACAATGTGTGTACAATAGCTGACAGAAATAGATAGTAGGCAGTGAGATTTTTAATTTAAATACTTTTTTTTTTTTTTTTTTTTTTTTTTTTTTTTTTTAAAGGAATGGTGTGTTGGTGTTTTTGTTTTGGTTTTTTTTGTTTGTCTGTTTTGCAAAAGTCTCACATTTTAGTTGCCTATTGAACTTGTGATTGCATATTTAGCTCTGGTTTAGTAAATATCTGTATGATATGTTGAAAAAAAATCTTTTTTCTTTTTTTAGCCCATTCTTATTGGCTCTGCGGCTGTAGGATCTGGTTTGACCTGGCATAGGACTCTTCCATTATGTGCAGTTGGTGGAGATCATAAACTTTTCTTTTGGGTAACAGAAATGTAAAATAAATGTCTGTTCTGATTATTAAATTCTCAAATATTGTCCCTTTTTGTAGTAAAAAGTGAAGAAATCTAGTCATTCTTGTATATTAATATTTATTGGAACGAGAATAAAATAACCAAAACACACGAAACTAAACTTAAATCCCTTTTGCTTGTTTTTAAATGACAATTATAACAAGATTTGTTAAGGCAGATACTATGTTTCAGATAGTGGTGTGACTTTCGTAATAAAACATAAGTATCTTTTTTCACAATATTTGTTGATGAGATGTTTTTCAAACAACCTTCTTTAGACCAGTGGTTTTCAAACTTTTTTTCTGGGGACCCAGTTGAAGAAAATTGTTGATGCCCACGACTCAATGGGGATGAGGGGTTTGGGGTGTGGGAAAGGGCTCTGGGCTGGGGCAGGGGGTTGGGTGTGGGGCGGGTCAGGGCTCTGGGCTGGGGGTGCAGGCTCTGGGGTAGGGTCAGGGATGAGGGGCTTGGGGTGCAGGAAGGGGTTCCGGGTTTTGGGCAGGGTTCAGGACTGGAGCAGGGGGTTGGAGTGTGGGAGGGGGTCAGGGTTCTGGGCTGCGGCTGGGGGGTTTGAGGTGCAGGAGGGGCTCCAGGGCTGGGGCAGGGGATTGGGGCATGGGCACGGACTTACCTCCGACGGCTCAGTGGCACAGCCGGGTGGACCGCACTGCGCCACGGAAGCAGCCAGCAGCAAGTCTGGCTCCTAGGCGGAGGCACACAAGCACTGCCCCCTTCCTCTTCTTCCCCCCCTTTCCCCCCCCCCCCCCGTTCCCTTTGGCCGGTTCCTGGCCAATGGGAGTGCGGAGCCAGTGTTCGGGGCAGGGGCAGTGCACGGAGCCCCGTGGCCCCCCCTTCCTAGAAGCCGGACTGCTGCTGGCCACTTCCAGGGCACAGCGCGGTGTGGAAACAGGTAGGCACTAGCCTGCCTTAGCTGGGCAGCACCACCTGTGACATTATTGACGTGAACTGTGACCGTGTAGATCATTGTTGCATCTTGTACAAAGGAGGTCAAGTAAGGTGTCTATGGAAAAGTTGTAATTTGCTGTTTATGATTATGCTGTCTGTAAGTGTGTACCATTTTTGTATTTGGCTATGTACTTGTGTTTGATTCTAAGTAGCATCAGTGAAGCATTTGGTCAGCTTCTTGAGAGAGGACTATTCTGAGTAAGTGCCCAGTCAAGAAACACTTAACTGACAATGGACTTTGGGAGATGCCAATCCACATCTGAGCTTTCCTGGGAACATTCAATCTAACATGTAAACAACGGCGTTGGCCTGCAAAAAACTGAATCATTCATGGACATGTGACTAACCCAGGTGGCTACAAACTCCATCTTGTTGCTGTGATTTTGCACAGAAGAAGAAAGGGGTTTCTGCTCTGGAAGCCCCTAAGTTTTGTCTTCAGCTGGCTCAAGAGATGGCCTCTCCACCCCAAAAAGATGCCTGAAAGAAACTGGAACAAAGGACAATAACTACGGGGGTGTGAGTGATTGCTGGACCCAGGCCGTAAACTACAATGTTGTTCTGAAAAGAATTGGGCCCAGACTAGGAACGAGTCCAGTCTGTGAAAGAAGCTTATTGGAAAATCTCAGAGGGTGAGATTTATCTGTATTCAGTTTCTTAATGTATTAGGCTTAGACTTGAGTGTTTTTGTTTGATTTTGCTTGGTAACTTACTTTGTTCTGTCTGTTATTACTTGGAACCACTTAAATCCTACTTTTTATAATTAATAAAATCATGTTTTGCTTCTTAATTAACCAAGAGTAAGTAATTAATACCTGGGGGAGCAAACAGCTGTGCATCTCTCTGCTTGACACTTTATATTAGTAGATAATAGACACACTTGCAGGGCTTTGGAGCGGAGCCCAGAGCTGGAGCGCGGAGCAGTGGGTGGAGCTGCAGGTTTTTGCCTGGAGCTGGAGCGGAGCCGGAGCACAGCTCCAAAGCCCTGCACACTTGCTTTCCTTTTCAGAGTTAGTTTAAACAATTCTTCTCTTTATGTTAGGAGGCCTGACATAGCAAAAACTGACATGAAGTTTACCATAATAGATTCTAGGACTGGAAGGGACCTCGAGAGGTCATCGAGTTCAGTCCCCTGCCCGCATGGCAGGACCAAATACTGTCTAGACCATCCCTGATAGACATTTATCTAACCTACTCTTAAATATCTCCAGAGATGGAGATTCCACAACCTCCCTAGGCAATTTATTCCATAATGGATTTCTTGTTGTTGTAGAGCACTCTTCTTCCAGCCTATAATAGGGACAGTTAAGACATTACATTACAGCTCCACCTAAGGAGACAAAAGGTCCTTTGCCTAATAGCCAAGTCCTAATTACAAAGCCTCAATCTAATTCACTTTCCTCCAGTTTTTCTATATGTCTGGTCCCTGGAAGCATTGTGTGACTGGTTGGACCTCCAGTTCTAGGTATAGCTTATAAAAAGATTAACACGATAATTATATTTGGGGATAAACTAATATTAAAATTGTTTAGATGCCAATTGTTGGGAAAATACTGCACGCTTATTTATTCCCCACAAGCTGTTACAAGCAAACAAACAAAAATCTGTTTCGAGTCTACTATGTCACATTGTTTCAAATTTTATCATTTTAATTATCAATAAAAGGAAAGTGTTTCTTATAAATTCAGTTGATATGGCTACAAACCAGACCGTCGTTTTAACCATATGAATTGTCATGTGATTCCAATTAAGTTTAAAATTTGCCCTCTTCTAAGCAGGAAAGTCATGTCAGTGTGTCATCGCCATTTTGTTATGCATTAAAATTCTGATTATATTACTTGCTTGACTCTTTTCCACACACAAAAAAAGCTGTAATAACTTTAGTATTGTGCATCTAACCTAGATTGGAAACACTCATTTATACAGCTGTTAATTTTCCATGCCACTATGAACAGTCTTAAAATTAGACTATTCTAAATTATTTGGAAGACCTTTAACTTTCTCTCATAGGGTTACCATCTGCTGCAGCTAGAGTTCCAGTTATCCTTACTAAAGAAACAAAAGCTGATGTTATCACAAAGCTACCTCCTACAAAGCTTTGGATGTGAACAATTCCAAAACACAAATTAAAGCAACTTGTCAATATAGAAATTGGAGGAGTTTAAAATGCTGAAATATTAAAAACTGCTCATTTTGCTAGGCTTCCAATGAAAGGGATAATTATTGAAAGGATATCTGAGATCCTTGTGTGGAAAGCAAGGAAATGATTAGCGACAACAGTTGGATACCACAAAGACAGGGTAAATAGAGTTGGTGTGAGAATATTTGATATACCAAAATAGTTATCTATATTTAGTTCTAACAGTGGTATCCTATTCGGATCAGGGCCCCACTATGTCTGGGCCCTGTAGGAAACCACCATTTAAAAAACATCTCTGCCTTGAACAGTTTAATAATTAAAGATAAGATACAACAAATAATTGGAGGGGAAAGGATGGGGATTGGGGCTAAAAGTAACAGTGATAGGAACTCCTGGATACATGGACTAGCCATGTGCATAATTAAGACCCATTCCTGCAAAGAGTTATGCACATGAATACTTCCATTTGGTACTCCTATGCATAACTCTGCCGGAGTGAGACCTTCCCTACATGGTTTCCAGTAATTTAGGGATTTAAGATCTAGATGAGCTGCACTCCTGAGCTTTAAATTAACTGACAGAAAATCTTGGATGATGATGTGCGGTAAATCAGGCAATTAGAAGTAGTATCCAACGGCCATGATCCAGAAACCCACCACCCTTGTTTTCACTCTAGATCAGAGGTGGGCAAACTACGGCCCACGGGCCACATTCGGCCCGCAGGACCATCCTGCCCGGCCCTTGAGCTCCTGGCTGGGGAGGCTAGCCCCTGACCCCTCCTCCCGCTGCCACGTGGGCAGCAGGGTTGCACGCTCCTGCATAGCAGAGCGGCAGCGTGTCTAGCTCCGGGTGGCGCAGCTGCCAGACATGCTGCTCTGAGCGGCATGGTAAGGGAGCCGGGGCGGGGGGTTGGATAAGGGGCAGGGGGTTCTGGGGGGCAGTCACGGGACAGGGAGCAGGGGGCGGTTGGATGGGGCGGATGTTCTAGGGGGCGGTCAGGGGATGGGGGAAGGGAGGGTTGGATAAGAGTGGGATATTGAGGGGGCCTGTCGGGGGCAGGGGTGTGGATACGGGACAGGGGGCTTGTTAAGAGGTGGGGTGTGGATAAGGGTCAGAGCAGTCAGGGGACTGGGAGCAGGGGGGTTCGATGGGGGTGGGGATTCTGAGGGGGGCAGTCAGGGGCGGGAAGTGGGGGGGGTGGATAGGGGGCAGGGGCCAGGCTGTTTGGGTAGGCACAGCCTTCCCTACCAGGCCCTCCATACACTTTTGCAACCCCAATGTGGCCCTCGGGCCAAAAAGTTTGCCCACCCCTGCTCTAGATGCTTCTGCAAGACCTACCTCTGCCACAATACTGATGAAAAATCAGCTGGTTTTAGGGATGGCTAGGTTGAGGAACCAATGGAGTTAGCTGTCTCCATTTTATGTATAACGAGAGAAGTAAATGTACCTTAATAAAAATTATGTGTATTTGATTGTATCCCTCTTCCCCAATCACCCTTCTTCATATGTCACTGCCTGGTTAGATTGTAAGGTATTTTGGGCAGGGACCATGTCAATGGGCCCTGATGCTGATTGATATTCTGGATGCTACCATAAATTAGATTTGCCGTTTTCTGTAAATTATCTTTCTTTTCACTAACTGTCTATGCTAGGCAAAACATTGAGTACAGTATAGATAAATGTCTCCCAAATGTTCACAATCAACAAATATGCTAACGGACAGAGCCTCAGCTGGTGTAAATTGTCAGAGCTCCATTGACTTTGGTGGAGTTATGATCATTTACAACAGCTGAGGATCTGCCCCATAAGTTTAGTAGGGGAAGAGAGTAAGTGTCCTCCAATGATTTAGAGGACAGAAGTGCAAAGCAAGTGTTCTTTGGCCGAGGCAGGTCCACAGATCCTTACTGGGATCTTCAGGGTGTTTGCAGCTTCAGAGGCAGTCAAACCAGTCAATCATCAGCAGGGACTAAGTTTCTCCTGATATTGGTGGACACATTTCAGCCAGTGGAATAATTATTGTCAGGGGTGTGTGCCTAGGGGGTATTTGTTGAGCTAGCACTCTCTTGCTTTGAGATACTGCAGCATGTTTTTACCTTGCAACTACAGCAAGTCTCTAGCTCTAGCATGGGAAGCAAACCAAAAATATGTTCCACGTGTGCATTTCCTCTTATTGAACCTATGGAAGCAGATGTAGGCATTTTTCATCTCCAAGACATAACATTTTTCTGCAAGTTCAAGAAGGGGGCACTGAAGATCTACCCCCTCCATAGGTCAGAAGAGAAGCAAGGACAAATGGGTGGTCAAAAACAGTTCATATAGATGAGCAGTCAAAGAACAGTGCCTCTAGGGTGAAATTTAAACTGCCAAAGCCTATGCCTCCTACACACTGAAACAGTGATGAGCACTATAGAAGTGCATAGACAAAGAAATGTCTTGGTTCCTTAGAAATCCCATTTTTATTTCACCTGTATATTATAAGCATTTTTATATTGCACTTATACATGCAATTGGCAATATCTCACATACACAATCCAATCTGCTTTGAGAATTTGTTACATTTTGACACAGACCTAACTATTGTGTTGTTCCTGGTGCTGCTCAAATCCCATACTACTGGAGAAGAAATTATATTCTACTTTGCATGCTTATGTATTTAAGTTTTAAGGCCAAGAATTTTTTATTTTTTTAATTCTTTTAAGGACTATCTCAGAACTGCTTTCCGGGATTTGGAGGTGTATTGCCAAGTCTGCTTTTCTTAGTACTGTTTCTATCCTCCTATAAAGTGTTTGTTTGGAGAGAAAAATTAGCAGTCACTATTTGTTCAGTGTGTTTCTCGTGTACTTTTCTACAGAACAAAATCATTTTTGTTCTTTACCAGGGTTCAGACTGTAGCACTTTTGCTAATTCCGTTTTTATTAGCACAGTCATAGCTCAGATGAAGATATTACCGTATTACAATAAATGTTGCACTAATAAAAGTGTTCTAAAAAGTCAGCTTGTTCAAACATGTTTTGATCAGATTGTCAGTGTCCAGGATTAAGAATAGGGGGAGAATTCTATGAAGTTTCCTTAGGATAACACTTGGTGGATTTAAAAACATAACAGGCATAGCCAAAGAATTTCAAACCAACTAACATTTGTTTTTCATTATGTCTTTTAAAAAAGAGATTACACTAGAAATTTGCTTTTGTGACTGTATTTAACTGTGAAGGGCTGATATGCCAGGAACCTTTTATTTGCCGAAGTGGTGCATATTAACACATAGCTAAGTCATTGGGATATCAGCAGTTTTTTATTTGCTTCAAACTATGAAAAAAATATATATATCTGTTGAGGATATATCAATTTCTTACATGTAGTTTTACCAGAGTTTCCTTTGTAAGCATGGATTTAGAGGACTTCATGGGGAGAAAAATGAATCTGTTTGCTGACCTTTTCAGCTTGTCTATTGGACCACCTTAGTAAAAACAATTGTTGCCCCTATGGAGGATCGGATGACACCATGTCTGGGAAATTTCCTTGGATCAGCTTTCTGTTTCTATTTAATTTACTTCTTAGTTGTATGGCTATTTTATTTCTATGCTGATTAGTAACAGAGTAATATATCTTGGGAACTGTAACATTTGTATAAGATTATAAATATATATATGAACAATTGTAAGTTACAGTAGTATTTGCCAGTTTACTCAGCTTATGCAAACAATTTGAATTACTGGTGTTTCATTCTGCTGTTGACTAGAAGTTCTATTTTTGTGCAATATAAGAATTTCAGTGCCAATTTAGTTCCATATTATTGTCATTAGGGCATGCAAATCACAAGACGTGCTGATGGTATATTTGATCTTCCTGGTGGTGGAGAGACAACTTTGATATTTTCTGTGTAGATACAGCTTTTGTACTTCTAGTTGGCCTAAATCCCTCTACGATTAGCTTCTCACCAACACGCAAGCTCACCTTAAAAATAATATTTAAAACAGCTGTCCTGAACCTGAACAGCACTTCACTGATTCGTGTGTGTGTGTGTGTGTGTGTGTGTGTGTGTGTGTGTGTGTGACCATGTTCTGCCTTCAGTTATGTGCACACATAATTTACTTTACTTTGACCCATAGCTTGTATCATCCAATAAAGGGGATGATAAGCAATAATTCAAACCATTTACTGAGCAAACTTGGATATTATCCCACATTTATTATATACCTTTCCACTGGAGTTTATTCATTCTTTACTAATTAGTAGGAATTAGTATTTCAAGTTTTACCTAGTGATGGAAGAACTAGTTCAGATAAAATAAAAAACACCTTTTAATAGGGTTTGAAAAAAATTGGATAATTTTCCTGCTGCTTCTATGTTTATTTCATTTGCATTCCCCTCTGTACTTCCTGGTTCCAGCTGGGAGCAGAAGTGCTGTGAGACAGCTTTCTTTGCAGTATTTTTGGCCTGACCATAAGCAGGAAGTATTAGAAATCTCACAAGAAAGTCTATTCTTGCAAGATCTCTTGTCCAATTTTGCAGACCAAAGAAGTTCAGATAAGGTTTGACTAAGTGTCTAAAGCTTTGGAAGCTCAATCATTACTAGTTTCCCCAATGCTGTCTGGAAACATTAAACTACAGACATTTCTTTGTTAAAGGAGATTCATTCTTCTTCCATAGAGTGTACACTGTTAAGGTAGTTAAAAAGAGTTCTTTTAGGCATCTTCTGAATAACATCTTCCTCAAAAAACACACTGGTAACACATGCTATATTTAAGATAGAGTTCCAACTATTACGAACAATTGAAAGCCAGGGATTTTAAATGACTTCTTGAAACATATTCCTTTGGGACTGAAATTTTCCAGGGTTTGGCTTTTCAGGGTGGAATTTTTTTTTTAACTTTAAACAAAATAAACTGTCCTTGTGTTTGTATTATATTAAACCCAACACCAACTTGCTCTGTCTTCTAATGAAATGTGCATGTAGAACTCAAAAATAGCAGAACTCATTGCTCATTGAGATCTAGGAAATAAGTAAAATAGAATTTGTTGTTTGAATTTTTGATTGATAAAAAGCTAGAAAGGTCCAAGACTTTGGGGATGCTGTGAGACACTTCATCTTTTGATCACATTTAACCCTGGCTCAGATTTGGGGCTTATCTAGATTAGGTACATTCATACTAGAGTAATAAGGCAGTGTAGTTCCTCTGGTGCAAACCCTTAATGTAGACATGGTGCACTGATGTAAGTCTCATTTTGTATGAGCAGAATATATCTGCACGAGTTTGCTCTGGTAAAATGACCTTGATGTAGTTACATGGCTGCAAATTTCCCTAATATAAACAAATCCTAAGAGTTTGACTGGGCTAAGTGGCCAATCTTTCTTGATGTAGTGGGAATCTCTTGCACAACTATCCCATTCGCAGAGAAAACAGCAGTACTTTGTGTATCCAGTCTGCAGACCAAGCAAGAGAGCAACAACCTTCAAATCGCCACAAAGCTGCCACTGATGTTGGTCATAGTTTATGCACCTCAAAAGTTTTCATGTTATCATAGGTTTCCTTCATATGGACTGCATGACCAACTGGAATTGATGGCAAAACATTGCCATTATGCAGTAAAACAGCTTTAAGACTCGTCTTTGATGAATCAATGAACAGTCTCCACTCATTTGGATCCTGAACGATATTGAGGGCTGCCATCACACAATCGCTGTTGTTGCAGGCTACAAGATCACCTTCCATGAAGAAGAATGGGACAAGATCCTTTTGATGGTCACGGAACATGGAAACCCTAACATTACCTGCCAGGAGATTCCACTGCTGTAGTCTGGAGCCTAACAGCTCTGCCTTACTCTTGGGTAGTTCCAAATCCCTGACAAGATCATTCAGTTCACCTTGTGTTATGAGGTGTGGTTCAGAGGAGGAGGATGGGAGAAAATGTGGGTCCTGTGACAATGGTTCAGGACCAGAAGTTTCATCCTCTTCCTCTTCCTCGTCTAACTCAAGTGAGAATGATTCTGGTGCATCAGGAACCGGCAGTCCTTCTCCGTGGGGTACTGGGCGTATAGCTGATGGAATGTTTGGATAATGCACAGTCCACTTTTTCTTCTTTGACACACCTTTCCCAACTGGAGGCACCATGCAGAAGTAACAATTTCTGGTATGATCGGTTGGCTCTCTCCAAATCATTGGCACTGCAAAAGGCATAGATTTCCTTTTCCTGTTCAACCACTGGCAAAGATTTGTTGCATAAGTGTTGCAGCATATGTGTGGGGCCCACCTCTTGTCCTGATCTCCAATTTTGCAGCCAAAATAAAGGTGATAGGCTTTCTTAACCATAGTGGTTATACTGCGCTTTTGTGATGCAAAAGTCACTTCACCACAAACATAGCAGAAGTTATCTGCACTGTTCACACAAGTACGAGGCATCTCTGCTCACTTTGGCTCAACAAAAATGTGTCCCTTTGCAAAATCAAACACTGACAAATAAGAGAGCACGACACTATATGATTTCTAGAGCTGATCTAGGGCAATTTGTTCAGCAGAGTGATGTAAGCTTCGTTATGATTGCATCATCCATGACTTCTAGGAATAACATGATGCAATTCATATCATGTATGACGCAATACCAGCTTCAGATTGCTTCATTGTTTTGCCTAAAAAGCAAGTACTGTCCAAACCCAGTCATAGATTTCTTCAAAGATGTATTTTAGTCATTTCTGGTTTAAATTGAGATCCCTTCCCTTTATAACTCACTTATCCTCCGCCATTCCCAAGTCAAGGGTCGTATATACTGACCCAATAGCATATCTTGAAAACTAGAGCCAATCAACAATTTTAAGCATCATTTTTGTTCTCAGTGACCCAGAATTAGTAAAGTTTGACGACATTTATTTCAGAAGCATTTTGGCTGTAGAGCAGTGTAATTATCAAGTGATCCATTCCTTGTTGCGCATTCCAGCTTCTGGCAAACAGAGGCTAGTGCCACCATCCCTGCCCATGTATGTTTCCCTATTTGTATGAGAAGTCCTATCCTTTGCTGTGTCTGCCTGCCTAGCTCTGAATTTGCCCTTTGACAACATTTAGCTCTGGTGTACAGTAAAGGCCACAGGTTATTGCAGGAAGCTCTAAGTAAGGATTCAGCTAAGTTTAATGAAGAATATAGTATAAACCTGCAGTTTTTTTCAAAATGTAAATAGAGGGTATTCCCATTTCAGAATCTTGTACAAGATAATGTTACTCTCTTTGCTTAGTAGAGCCCCAGGATAGTCAATCTCTACCAAAGAGAGCTCCACCAACTTTTCCAATATACTTCTGTGAAAAAAGCAGCCTCTAAAAGCATTCTTTAAGGATTCTTTTTGAAGAAGAATAAACAGGTGGGAGCTTCATTACGTTTGAAATTGTCAGGTCTTAGAAATTATAATAACAATGACCTCTACTCTTTCCCTATCTCTAACATAAACAAACATGCACACAAAGGAATGAGCTATTTCTTTTTGAACACTAGGGAAAACAACATATGGTACTTTTCTGCATTGAGCCAAAGGCCTCTGCACAAACACAATGGTGCTGAACAACGCAGAAGATGTATTTCAGGAGGATATTCGCTATACAGCTTGTACTACCTTTCATACTTTCACTAGGGATAAAATATTATGGAATCCAGCTGTTAAAATTGGAATGAACCTGGCATTACAGTTTATACACATGATCACATAAATAATACCTTGTTAGAAGAACATTAAGTTTGCAAAATAAAGCACTCAAAAGTTCAGAAATGCCAGAAGTCAGGCTATGTGTGCAACTTCAGTGTGCCTTCCTTGTGCATATGCATTTTGTTACAGTTTTTATTTACATAATCACATCCTATTTTTTTCATGAGACCCCTGCCACATTCAGTAAATGGGAAGATATTCAATATTTATTTTTTTCTCCACATTCAATATGTGGACACAGGCCTTATTACACACATGCCATCCAAAGCCTGCCCTAAATACAAAATTATTAATATGCCCTATAGTGTTCATCACTTTAGTTTCTGACTGCTTCACAAATATTAATCAATGTATCTTCACAACCCCCTTCTGAAGTGAAATGGCATTATCCCTATTATACAGTTGGGGATCTGAGCCACAGGAAAGAGAAGTATGAAATTGCCAAGTGTCCATTCAACTTGAAATACCTAGAGTATAGGCAGCACGTAATGGAGGCTGGGGAAAGTTAAACCTCTGCAAATCTCATGCCGCTGCTAGGGTTGCCAGCTTTCTAATCTCACAAAACCGAACACCCTTGTCCTGCCCTGCCCTGCCCCTTCCCTGCGGCCCTGCTCACTCCATTCCCCCCTCCATCCGTCACTCGCTCTCCCCCACCCTCATTCACCCTCACCAGGCTGGTGCAGAGGGGTGGGGTGCGGGAGGAGGTGAGGACTCTGGCTGGGGGTGCAGGCTCCAGGGGGGCCAGAAGTGAGGGGTTCAGGATGCTGGAGGGGGCTCTGAGTTCAGGAAGGGGGTTGGGGTATGGGAGGAAGTGAGGGCTCTGACTGGGGGTGCAGCTCTGAGGTGGGGCCAGGGATGAGGGGTTTGGAGTGCAGGAGGGGGCTCAGGGCTGGGGCAGGGAGTTGGGGTGCAGGAAGGACTGTGGGGTGCAGGCTTTAAGAGGGAATTTGGGGTGCAGGAGGGGGCAGAGGGCTGGGGGGAAGAGGGAGTTTGGGTGTGGGAGGAGGTTCTGACCTGGGGAAAGGGGTTGGGGTATGGGAAGGGGTTCAGGGTGAGGCTCTGGCTGGGCGGCACTTACCTCAGGCAGCTGCCAGAAGTGGCTGGCATGTCCGGCTCCTAGGAAGAGAGGCCTGGGGCTCTGAGTACTGCCCACATCCACAGGTGCTGCCCCCGCACCTCCCATTGACCACAGTTCTCAGCCAATGGGAGCTGCGGAGCTGGCACTCAGGGATGGGGCAGCAGGTGGAGCCCCTGCACCTAGGAGCTGGTCATGCTGGCAGCTCCAGGAGCCAGCGCAGGCAGGGAGCCTGCCTTAGCCTCGCTGTGCTGCCAACCGGACTTTTAGTGGCCTAGTCAGCAGTGCTGACTGGAGCAGCCAGGGTCCCTTTTCGACCAGAAATTCCCACTGAAAACTGGAAGCCTGGCAACCCTAGCCACTGCTGGGGGTTATGGCATGGGCCCACGGACCCATTACACGCTTTCAAACTTGGTTGCACACAACTGGATTGTACAGGTGTAACTGAAAGCAGAATTTGGCCTGCAAAATCTCTGTTACTGGGGAAGACGCATGATGAAAGAAACACAAGCTGAGTATGTATCATTAATACTTGGAATAACCACTTTTTCCTTATAAACTTAGCACATTTGATATGGAAGTTATTGAGACAATATACATGGGAACTCCATAATGCCATTTTTACAGTCATTTTATAAGAGTAGAACTGCCTTTTAAGGCTATAGTTTACCAGTATTCCTATTCCATGTACCACAGATGTCTATGTAATGAAAATGGGAGGCATAAATTTGCTATGCAACACACAAACATTTTCAGCCACAATAGATATTATGGCACCTTAGAGACTAACAAATTTATTTGGGCATAAGCTTTGTGGGCTAAAACCCACTTCATTGGATGCATGCAGTGGAAAATACAGTTGGAATATATATATACACAGAGAACATGAAAAAATGGGTGTTGCCATACCACCTATAATGAGATTAATCAATTAAAGTGGGCTATTATCAGCAGGAGAAAAAAAACTTCTGTAGTGATGATCAGGATGGCCCATTTCCAACAGTTGACAAGAAGTGTAAGTAACAGTAGGGGGAGGGGGGGAAATTAGCATGGGAAAATAGTTTTAGTTTGTGTAATTACCCATCCATTCCCAGTCTTTATTCAAGCCTAATTTAATGGTGTCCAGTTTGCAAATTAATTCCAATTCAGCAGTTTCTCATTGGAGTCTGTTTTTGAAGTTTTTTGTTGGAGTATTGCGACTTTGAGATCTGTAATTGAGTGACCAGGGAGGTTGAAGTGTTTTCCGACTGGTTTTTGAATGTTATAATTCTTGATGTCTGATTTGTGTCCATTTATTCTTTTGTGTAGAGACTGTCCGGTTTGGCCAATGTACATGGCAGAGGGGCATTGCTGGCACATGATGGCATATATCACATTGGTAGATGTGCAGGTGAACGAGCCTCTGATGGTGTGGCTGATATTATTAGGTCCTATGATGGTGTCCCTTGAATAGATATGTGGACAGAGTTGGCAACGGGCTTTATTGCAAGGATAGGTTCCTGGGTTCGTGTTTTTGTTGTGTGGTGTGTGGTTGCTGGTAAATTTGTTAGTCTCTAAGGTGCCACAAGTACTCCTCGTTCTTTTTGCTGATGCAGACTAACACGGCTACCACTCTGAAATAGATATTATGTTCACCTCAGAAACCTTTCCTATTTCACATGGGAAGGACCAAGGTAGGGAGAATGTAGAGGCTCCCTAAAAATGTATGATAATTGCTCAGAAGAGATGTGTAACTGTTCAAAGAAAGCAAGAGGGGCTCTGAGGTCCAAAATAAATAAAACTGAAATAACTCTATTTGCTTTCTTAGTTTATCTTTTCACTTAGCACCTGCCTTCTCTCTGCCACTTAATGCTATCTTGCCACTGGTCGTCTGAAAACTTTATTCCCTTCAGCCTCTTGCTTTATTTCTCCATTCTACTGATGCTCCACATCTTTTCAAACCTCAGCTGAAAGACATATTTTGTCTTTGCTTTTGTCTCTCTCTCCCCCTCTCTCTTGTTAATAGCTATAAAAGGGGTAGGAAAGCTTGGAATCAGTGACCACAAAACAATTAGTTTAGTATATTCAGGCAATCTTAAACTTAATGTATAGTACACAAGTTTCCAGGGCCAGACAGAATATATGCTTGGGTAATTAAGGAATTTGATTAATAAACTGAGGTTATAATAGTATATTGGACAAATACACTGGGGAAGCATTACTAATAAAAATTAGTGGGAGGGCATAGGTCATGTTTTTCACAGTTTGAGGAAGGACATGAGGGCTCAGAGATCACCCACTGGACCTGATTTAAACCTCATTTTATAAGCTATACATTCTTCCTGTTTGTAAAAACTGGGCAGATAATATTTCTTTCAGAATGTCTCTGCAGAATTTCTGGCCTGGAGTTAGTGAAGTGAATGTGAAAAGTGGAGGGGAAAAAATTAATAGCAGATCATTGTAGAAGTTGAAGAAGAAAATATGAAGGACACACAGCTCTTTGTGCCATGCTGGTATAAAGTCTGATGGATGATATCTGCTAATTTCAGCTATTTTAGATACCAATTTTTCTAGCTTAGAAAATTAAATGAGGTGTAATTCAAAAAATGGGGGAGGGGGAATCTTGATCTATCCAGTAAGTTAGAAAGCAACTATCTGGCACATAAATTAAGACCTGGATCAGTGCCCACAGCACTATACAACTGGAATAGACTGTGATGAAATTACAGGACCAATTCAAAGATTTAAGCAATAGAGAAAAAAATGCCTTATCCCACAACTAAAAGATATGGAAGACAAAGGCCTAATTTAGCCTGATGAAATGTAGAACCCTGAAAATTTAAATTTATTTGGAAAAAATAAAATTAAAACAAGCTCATCACATACTTTGTCCTTGGCAGGACAGTTCCCAGAATATGAGAGATGTAACAGTTCACTTCTGCAACCTCAAAGACTAATATAGACAGTGCTGTGGACTGATTGGAAAATGGACATAATTAAATATCAGGACTGGAGAATTTTATTTTTCCAAGATTTTTCACCAGGAATTCAACAGCACAAATTCATAGATTTTTGAGGCCAGAATGGGTCATTATGATAATCTAGTCTGACCTCCTGTACAAAAGAGGCCATAGAATTTCACCCCGAAATTTCTGCATGAAACCCATAACTTCTGCTTGAGCTACACCAGTGTTTCTCAAGCCTTTCAGGGTGTCAATCCCTTATTTGATGTTAAACATTGTTGTGACCTCCTTACATTTACTATAAAAGTAAGAGTAAAAATGTACCAATGATAACCATAATAAGCCTATATAATTTATTTTTGTGCAGATTTCGACAGATTGACACAGAATACTTGGTGTAAGAGGGCAAGAGAGTATAAGAAGTGGGGGAGTGAGATTTTCTTTGCTTTAGATTGTATTAAAATTTTGAGCACCTTGTGATCTCCCTCAGTGTCTTTCTTGAGTCCTATGGGGGTAATAGCCCACCAGTTGAGAAACAGTGAGCTAGAACACATCTTTTAAAGAGCCATCCAATCCTAATTTAAAGACGTCAAGTGATGGAAGATCTACTGCATTCTTAGGTAAATTGTTCCAAGGGTTACTTAGTGCCACTGTTTAATGGTGGTGTTCCTTATTTCATTTGAATTTGTCTATCTTTAGCTTCCATTGGATCTCAGTGTGATTTTGCTAGATTAAAAAGCCATCCACTATCATAAATCTCTTACCCAGGTAGGTACTGGTTAGGGTTACCATTCGTCCGGATTCCCCCGGACATGTCCAGATTTTTTAACTAAAAATAGCGTCCGGGGGGAATTTGTTAATGTCCGGACTTTCCCCCCCTCCCCCCATGCAGAGCATGCGCGGCTAACAGGGCAGCCGGATGGTGCCACTTACATGGGGCTCCGACAGCGAGAGGGAGTCCCTCCTCCCCCTGCAGCAGAGCTCACTCACTCACTCACTCACTCCCTGCCTTGCAGATTGGCTCCGGCAGTCTGGAGCTCCTCCCCCACTGCTGCCCAGCGGCTCAGGCAGTTCCTGAGCAAGTTCACCAAGACGTTAGGTGAAGAAAGGCCAACAACAAGGGGGGCAGGGGGTCGGAGAAGGGGCAGGGAGGTTCTGGAGGGGGCAGTCAAGAGACGGGGGGGTCGGGAGTTCGGGGGGGGGTTTCTGGGGGTGTGGATAAGGTTTTGGGCAGTCAGGGTACAGGTAGGGGGTAGGGTCCTGGGGGGCATTTGGGGGGGGTCTTAGGAGGGGGCAGTTAGGGGATAATTAACAGGGAGGCTTAGGTAGGGGGTGGAGTCCTGGGGGGCAGTTAGGGGCAGGGGTCCCAGGAGACGGCAGTCAGGGGACAAGGAGCGGGGGGGAGGGTTGGGAGTTCTGAGGGGGGTGGGAAGTGGGTGGGGCAGGGGTGGGGCTAGGGCAGGACAGGGGCGGGGCTCCTCCTGTCCTCTTTTTTGCTTGCTGAAATATGGTAACCCTAGTACTGTTCACCAAGATTAAGTCAATCCTTAGCCATCCTTTGGATAAGCTAAACAGATTGAGCTTCTTAAGTCTCTTATTGTAAGGCAGGTTTTTCAGACTTCAAATCATTCTTATTGCTCTTTTCTGAACCCTTTTCAATTTTTCAATATCCTTATGTAGTCATCAAAATTAGATGGAATTTTCCAGTAATGGTCTCACCAATACCATACATAGAGGTAATGCCTCTTCTCTACATCTCAATACTTCCTTGTTCAAATATCAAAGGATTGTGTTAGCCACAGCGTCACACTAGGAGCTCATGTTCAGCTGGGTATCTAAATCCTTTACAAAGTCACTGCTTTTCAGAACCTAACCTGAACCTGTGACGGGTTGGATCACAGAAACCCCCTTGGGAGCTGCCACCTGATGTGCCAAGACTACTTCTGCCCCTGCTTTCCCAGCCAGCTCAGGACCCCAGCACCCTGTCTTGGTGAGCCAGACCCTCCCGTCTGCTCCAACACAGACCCAGGGTCTGAATTACTTGCCCCAAAGCTGCAGGTTTACCTGAAAACAGCTCACAGAAGTGTGCTTGTCTTTAGCACTCAGATGCCCAACTCCTAATGGGGTCTAAACCCAAATGAATCCGTTTTACCCTGTATAAAGCTTACGCAGGGTAAACTCATAAATTGTTCGCCCTCTATAACACTGATAGAGAGAGATGCACAGTTGTTTGCTTCCCCAGGTATTAATACATACTCTGAGTTAATTAATAAGTAAAAAGGGATTGTATTAAATACAGAAAGTAGGATTTAAGTGGTTCCAAGTAGTAATAGACAGAACAAAGTAAGTCACCAAGCAAAATAAAATAAAGTACGCAAATCTGTGTCTAATCAAACTGAATACAGATAATCTCACCCTCAGAGATGCTTTACTTAGTTTTTTCCTCAGACTGGACACCTTCCAGGCCTGGGCACAATTCTTTCCCCTGGTACAGCTCTTGTTTCAGCTCAGGTGGTGGCTAGGGGATTCTTCACGATGGCTCCTCTCTCCTCCCCTTTGTTCTGTTCCTCCCCTTTATATATCTTTTGCATAAGGCGGGAACTCTTTGTCCCTCTGGGTTCCCCCCTTCTCCCCCCCTCACCCCCCCACACTGGAAAAGCACCAGGTTAAAGATGGATTCCAGTTCAGGTGACATGATTACATGTCACTGCACGACTTCATTACCCACTTGCCAGCACACACACATACAGGAAGACTCACAGGTAAAACACAGCCATCTGCAGACAATGGTCCTGGTTAATGGGCGTCATCAAGATTACAAGCCACCATTAATGGCCCACACTTTGCATAATTACAATAGGCCCTCAGAGTTATATTTCATATTTCTAGCTTCAGATACAAAAGTGGTACATTTATACAAATAGGATGACCACACTCAGTAGATTATAAACTTTGTAATGATTCCTTACAAGAGTCCTTTTGCATGAAGCATATCCAAGTTACATTATATTCACTAATTATCATATTTTTATAAAACCGTATAGACTGCACAAAGTCACAGAACCCTCTTTGCTCCAGTTATTTAGAAGCTCTATGGGGGGGAAAATTAATCAGTAGTCTACAACAGGGGTCAGCAACCTTTCCCCCACCCCACTTCACTTAAAAAAGCCTACTGTGCAGAATAACTCAGTCCCTTGTACTTGTGTGGTAGTTAAGTAGCTGGAGTTATAGCTCTGTGAAGGACTGTGGGATTTTATTTGGTTTATGCTCTGAAAGTTAATGTTGTTGTGGTTTTTAAAAAGTTATTATTCAGTCAGGATAATTAATAATAAGCATCAGAACGGCTTTGCTCGGTTGTGGAAGTGTCATATATTTGTTATCAGTCCAAGATTTCGAAGAAATGCTGAAGAAACCCAGTATGTGTCTTGAAAAGTGTGTGTGTGTAGTCCATTGGTTTGACAATGACGTTTTCATGCTCTCTCTTTTTGTGGATTCTGGAGTGACTCCGAAGTCCGAAGGGTGACATGCACGCTCGTGAGCAGATCGGGCAAAGTCATTGGTGAGCATCTTGGTAGCTATAGTATGACACTTTTCCCTTGCAGTTAACAATCAGATGGTGCTTAGGGCAGGGGCAGCGCATGGAGTCCTGTGCGCCCCTCGTCCCCAGGCCACTAGCTACCTAGACCTGCTGGCCACTTCCAGGGCACAGCATGGAGCCAGGACAGGTAGGGATTAGCCTGCCTTAGCGCCACAGCACTGCCGACTGGACTTTTAACGGCCCAGTCGGTGATGCTGACCGGAAGCGCCAGGATCCCTTTTCGACCGGGTGTTCGGGTCAAAAACCGGACACCTGGTCACCCTAGGTTATCACCCCCTGTGACAGCTAGTCTGGTGGTGTTGGAGAAGGCTCGTTTTGCTACAAAATGGAACTGGAATAAAATTGGAAGGGGTGACGGTGGGTGTTACCCACAACTTCTGCAGGCAGGCAAGGGCGTGGGAGCGGCCCAGGCGAAGGCCAGAGAGGGTGGGAGGGGCATGCACTCGGAGGCGAGCCCGTCGCCTCTAGACTCTGGCCGAGAACGGGGAGAAAAGCCCATCCTAGCGTCAGAGCCGCCCCGCAGGGCGCTGTCTTGGAACAGCCGCTCCCGCCTCGCCAGGGCCCCGTCGAACTACAACTCCCATGATGCAGTGGGGCGACCGAGGTTCTTCCGCGTTCTCCACTTCCCTATGCGCATGCGCTGGAGCATCGGTCCCCACTCTAGGGGCGTCCGGGCGTGCCTTGCAGAGCGAGTTTTGTATCCGGGGGTAGAGGTCAACCACGGTACGGAATGCCGGAGACTTCCGGGCTGGGGTCTGGTGGGGGGAAGTGGTTTCGTTCAGCTGTTTCCCCCTCGGACCGCTGACTCTGGCCGCTGGGGATGGATGAGGATGGGTTGCCCCTTGTGGGCTCTGGCATCGACCTGACCAAGGTATGGCCTCCCCCCTCCCCTGTATGGGGGGCAGTTGCTGCCTTCACCTCAGCTTCCCCGGCGCGGGGGCTGGGAGTTGGGGGAAGCCCCTTCCCCTGGGGCCTGCTCCCCTCTGCCTCGCGTGTGATCCTCGCTAGGGAGCCCCCTACCCCGCCCGCCAGCAGAGCGCTCCGCGGGAGGGGCTGAGTTTGACGGATCGATGGTGATTCTCTTCTCTCACTCCCCGCTCCGGGGGGGGGGGGGGTTCCCTTGCGGGAGGGGGGAGCTGAGCCTCAATTGCAAAGCAGGCGCCTGAGAGTCACCTCGAGCGAGTCGCTGGTGTTTTCTCTATGACTCCCCCCCCCCCCCCCCCGGCTCTGAGATGTATGTGAGGTGAAAGTCTTTGAAATCCTTACACGGGGGAAACGTTAGGGAATTGTGGTTGCACTTCTGTGCAGGATGCAGGCATGACTCTTCTGCATATTATACTTCAGCAGGTTTGTAGTGTGCCATGCCAGTGAAGTAATATTGACCTCAAACTATGTATTTCCTGATGGAAATCTCCTGTATTGGTTTGCATTTTGGTCATTAAACTCTGTGGCAAATAACTATAGTAGCAAACTATCTGGGGAGCACAACTTCACAGTGTCCTGTGTCATTCCCAGCTAAAATCAGTGAGCTGAAGCAGTTCCTCCCCAACTAACAGTATTAGGCCATTTCTGTTCTCTCTGCTTCTTCACTTTGGTACCTGATGTATTTCTGTGTGGTATCTAAAAAGAAAAAGATTCTTGTTCTTGTGAAAGATAATGACCATTAATAATGTGGCTAAACAAACTTTGTAAACCTTTTCATTTGTTTATGACAAAACTATTCCATTACAAATACTCAATGTTTTTTTTAAGAGCAATTTAAGCCCAGCTGCTGAGTCACATACAGGTGAGGCAGCTTATCTCACTATAAAAATACTGTCCACAGGGTTACAATATCTTAAGGCTTTCTATTTTGGGTCCTGGATCCAAGAGAACACATGGGTGAGAAATCAGTGGCCATTCAAAAAATCTTATGTGTTGAGTCATCAGGGCTATAAAGTAGATTCTATACAACCCCATTCAGAAGCTGGGAATGTGTTTCTAGTGATGTACATAGCATTCATTTCTTGCTCTGTTTGTGAAATACAGGCTATTAAAATCACATCATTCCAATTATCTTCATACCTCTTTTCCCGCCTCTAGTTAGTGTATAACAAGACCATAATGGTTGCCATGTCATGCTATTGGAGCTAAAGCTAATGCTGGATACCATCTCAAATCTAAACACTTTGCTTTCTCTAATGCTAAGAGTTATGAGAATATTGGCTGATCTGTTGAGTGTGGAATCATAGAAATGTAGGGCTCGAAGGGACTTCAAAGTCCTCAAGTCTAGTGCCCTGCACTGAAACAGGATCAAGTAAACCTAGACCATCCCTGACAAGTGTTTGTCTAACTTGTTTTTAAAAACCTGTTATGATGGGGATTCCACAACCTCCCTTGGAAGCCTGTTTCTTAGTTTAACTACCCTTATAGTTAGAAAGTTTTTCCTAATGTCTAATCTAGTAGTTCTCAAACTTCATTTCAGCATGACTCCCTTCTGACAACAAAAATTACTGTATGATCCCAGGGGGTGGGACTGAAGCCTGAGCCCAGGCGGGGTGTCAGGGGGCGGGCAAAGGTGAAGCCCAAGAGCTTCTGCCCTGGGCTTAGCCCCCTTCCTTAGCCTCCTTCCCAGGGATTGGTGGGGGTGATGGTGGGGCTCGGGCTTCGGATGAAGCCCCGGGCGGTGGGGCTTCGGATTCAGCCTCGCCTCTAGGTCCCAGCAAGTCTAACACCAGCCTTGGCCCACTTTGGGGTCCTGACCCACAGTTTGAGAAGCCCTAATCTAAATCTTCCTTGCTGCAGATTAAGCCCATGACTTTTTGTCCTGTCTTCAGTGTACACAGCGAGCAATTGATCAGTTCTGTTTATAACAGCCCTTAACAGTCTTCAAATATGTTATCAGGTCCCCTCTTGCTCTTCTTTTCTCAAGACTCAACATGTCCCATTTTTTTAATCTTTCCTCATAGGTCAGGTTTTCTAAACCTTTTATCACTTTTGGTCCTCTCCTCTGGACTCTCTCCAATTTGTCCACATCCCCTAAAGCGTGATACCCATAATTGGACACAGTACTCAAGTTGAGTGTGTGTTCCCAGTGCCAAGTAGAGTGGGACACATACCTCCTGGGTCTTCGGGCTGGTCCACACTAACCCCCCAGTTCGAACTAAGATACGCAATTTCAGCTATGTGAATAACGTAGCTGAAGTCAAAGTATCTTAGTTCGAACTACAAGGTACTTACTGCAGGTCCACACACGGCAGGCAGGCTCCCCCGTCGACTCCCCGTACTCCTCTCACGGAGCAGAAGTACCGGTGTCGATGGCGAGCACTTCCGGGATCGATTTATTGCGTCTAGACAAGACACAATAAATCGATCCCAGAAGATCGATTGCTTACCGCCAAACCCGGAGGTAAGTATAGACGTACCCTTCCATACAACACTCCTGTTAATGTTGTTAGCTTTTTCATGGCTGCATCACCTTGTTGACTTATACAGTTTGCGATCCACTATAACCTGCACATCTTTCAGCAGTACTACCACCTACCCAGTTATTTCCCACTTTGTAGTTTTGCATTTAATTTTTCTTTACAAAGTGAAGTACTTTGCACTTGTCTTCATTGAATTTCATCTTGTTACAGGTTCCAGCTATTCAGCAGAAAAGAACTGTGGCATTTCTAAACCAGTTTGTGGTTCACACAGTGCAGTTCCTTAACCGCTTTTCTACTGTTTGTGAAGAGGTATGTTCATATTGCATCACTTTGCATCAGTCTTCACATGGATAAACATATACTAGTATAGTATTGCTCGGTTTTTTGCATCTTTCAGTGCCAGTTGACCATGCATATTAGTTGGTTTTGAAAGAATTAGTCCACTGCCCACTTAAGGTTTAGGCTGAGTAAGTGGACTAGTGCAGATTTCTTCACCTGTGTATGAGAAACCTCTAATTTTACTAAGCCAATAGCCCATTTTTATTAAGTCTTGAAGTTTGGACATTTTACATGATTTGATAGTCTGAGGGTATGTCTACACTACGAAATTAGTTCGAATTTATAGAAGCCGGTTTTATTGAAATCGGTTGTATACAGCCGATTGTGTATGTCCACACAATAAAATGCTCTAGGTGCTCTAGTCGGCAGACCGCGTCCACAGTACGAGGCTAGCGTCGACTTCCGGAGCATTGCACTATGGGTAGCTATCCCACAGCTATCCCACAGTTCCCGCAGTCTCCGCCTCCCCTTGGAATTCTGGGTTGAGATCCCAATGCCCGGATGATGCAAAACAGTGTCGCGGGCGGTTCTGGGTACATGTCGTCAGGCCCCTCCCTCCCCCGTCACAGCAACGGCAGACAATAGATTCGCGCCTTTTTATCTGGGTTACCTGTGCAGACAACATGGAGCCCGCTCAGCACAGCTGAGCTCACCGTCACCATATGTCCTCTTGGTGCCGGCAGACGTGGGACTGCATTGCTACACAGCAGCAGCTGCTAACTGCCTTTTGGCGGTAGACGGTGCAGTAGACTGGTAGCCTTCATCGGCGATCTGGGTGCTGGCAGCCGTGGGGCTTGCCTTTTGGCAGTAAATGGTGTATTATGACTGTTAGCCGGCCTATTACAAGTCGGGTCATCACACGTTAGCAGAGTCTTCCCTGAGCAGCCGATCGTGCAATAGGCCTGAAGACCATCGTCATACACCGCCCCGTATTTGCTGCCAAGCACCCAGAAAGATGCCGAGGGCTATCAGTCACGCTGCACCGTCGTCTTAAGATGTAAAAAAATAGATTTTCTCTGTATTCATTTGCTTCCCCCTCCCTCCATCAAATCAACGGCCTGCTAAACCCAGGGTTTTCAGTTTAATCTTTGGGGGGGACCAGTCTGTGACAGTTGTTTGTGTCTCTCCCTGATGCACAGCCACCGTTCTTTATTTTAATTCCCTGTGCCTGTACGCCATGTCGTCACTCGGCCCCCCTCCCTCCTTCCCCTAGGCCGTCAGATACTACGTTTGCGCCACAGCTCGAGCCGAGAAGCGGTTTGCGCCTTTTCTTTGAATTCTGGGTTGAGATCCCAATGCCCGGATGATGCAAAACAGTGTCGCGGGCGGTTCTGGGTACATGTCGTCAGGCCCCTCCCCCCTCGTCACAGCAACGGCAGACAATAGATTCGCGCCTTTTTACCTGGGTTACCTGTGCAGACAACATACCACGGCAAGCATGGAGCCCGCTCAGCTCAGCTGAGCTCACCGTCACCATATGTCCTCTGGGTGCCGGCAGACGTGGGACTGCATTGCTACACAGCAGCAGCTGCTAACTGCCTTTTGGCGGTAGACGGTGTAGCATGAGTGATAGCCGTGGGGCTGGCAGCCGTAGTGCTGCATTGCACCAGCCCCTTCCAGGCGATGGTATATTATGACTGGTACCCGTCATCGTCATACTGGTATGGCTGTCAATCATGGCCACCTGGGCAGACATGCTACTGTTTTGATGATGACGGTTACCAGTCATAATATACTATTTTCTGCCAATTGCCCAATATTGTCTGCTAAGCACCCAGAAGAGGCCGAGGGCGATGCTGGGTGCTGGCGGACGTGGGGCTGGCAGACGTGGGGCTGCATTGCTACACAGCAGCAGCCCCTTGCCTTTTGGCAGATGATGGTATATTATGATTGGTACCCATCATCATCGTACTGGTATGGCTGTCACTCATGCTGCAGCGTCGGCTGCCACCTTAAGATGTAAAAAATAGATTTGTTCTGTGTTCATTTGCTTCCCCTTCCTCCGTGAAATCAACGGCCTGCTAAGCCCAGGGTTTCCAGTTTAATCTTTGGGGGGACCATTCTGTGTGACAGTTGTTTGTGTTTCTCCCTGTTCCTGTACCTGTACGCCATGTCGTCACTCGGCCCTCCCTCCCTCCCGCCCTCCCTCCTTCTCCTGGTCCATCAGATACTACTTTCGCGCCTTTTTTCTGACCAGGCGCCATAGCTAGCACTGGGATCATGGAGCCCGCTCAGATCACCGCGGCAATTATGAGCACTATGAACACCACGCGCATTGTCCTGGAGTATATGCAGAGCCAGAACATGCCAAGGCGAAACCCGGACCAGGCGAGGAGGCGATTGCAGCGCGGCGACGAGAGTGATGAGGAAATTGACATGGACATAGACCTCTCACAAGGCACAGGCCCCAGCAATGTGGAAATCATGGTGTCACTGGGGCAGGTTGATACCGTAGAACGCCGATTCTGGGCCCGGGAAACAAGCACAGACTGGTGGGATCGCATCGTGCTGCAGGTATGGGACGATTCCCAGTGGCTGCAAAACTTTCGCATGCGTAAGGGCACTTTCATGGAACTTTGTGACTTGCTTTCCCCTGCCCTGAAACGCCAGGATACCAAGATGAGAGCAGCCCTCACAGTTGAGAAGCGAGTGGCGATAGCCCTGTGGAAGCTTGCAACGCCAGACAGCTAGCGGTCAGTCGGGAATCAATTTGGAGTGGGCAAATCTACGGTGGGGGCTGCTGTGATCCAATTTGCCAGGGCAATGAAAGACCTGGTGATAGCAAGGGTAGTGACTCTGGGCAACGTGCAGTCAATAGTGGATGCTTTTGCTGAAATGGGATTCCCAAACTGTGGCGGGGCCATAGACGGAACCCATATCCCTATCTTGTCACCGGAGCACCAAGCCACCGACTACGTAAACCGCAAGGGGTACTTTTCAATGCTGCTGCAAGCCCTGGTGGATCACAAGGGACGTTTCACCAACATCAACGTGGGATGGCCGGGAAAGGTACATGATGCTCGCGTCTTCAGGAACTCTGCTCTGTTTCGAAAGCTGGAGGAAGGGACTTTTTTCCCGGACCAGAAAGTGACCATTGGGGATGTTGAAATGCCTATCGTGATCCTTGGGGACCCAGCCTACCCCTTAATGCCATGGCTCATGAAGCCATACACAGGCAGCCTGGACAGTAGTCAGGACCTGTTCAACTACAGGCTGAGCAAGTGCCGAATGGTGGTGGAATGTGCATTTGGACGTTTAAAAGTGCGCTGGCGCAGCTTACTGACTCGCTCAGACCTCAGCGAAAAGAATATCCCCATTGTTATTGCTGCTTGCTGTGCGCTCCACAATATCTGTGAGAGTAAGGGGGAGACCTTTATGGCGGGGTGGGAGGTTGAGGCAACTCGCCTGGCCACTGATTACGCGCAGCCAGACACCAGGGCGGTTAGAGGAGCACAGCAGGGCGCGGTGCGCATCAGAGAAGCTTTGAAAACGAGTTTTGTGACTGGCCAGGCTACGGTGTGAAACTTCTGTTTGTTTCTCCTTGATGAACCCTGCAACCCCCCCCCCCCCGACCCGGTTCACTCTACTTCCCTGTAAACCAACCAACCACCCCACCCCACCCCACCCTCCCCTCCCGCTTGCAGAGGCAATAGTCATTGTTTTTTCACATTCATGCATTCTTTATTAGTTCCTTACAGAGGTAGGGGGATAATTGCCAAGGTAGCTGGGATGGGTGGGGGAGGAGGGATGGAAAAGGACACACTGCATTTTAAAACTTTAACTCTTATTGAAGGCCAGCCTTCTGATGCTTGGGCGATCATCTGGGGTGGAGTGACTGGGTGGACGGAGGCCCCCCCACCGTGTTCTTGGGCGTCTGGGTGAGGAGGCTATGGAACTTGGGGAGGAGGGCTGTTGGTTACACAGGGGCTGTAGCGGCGGTCTCTGCTCCTGCTGCCTTTCCTGCAACTCAACCATACGCTCGAGCATATCACTTTGATGCTCCAGCAGACGGAGCATTGCCTCTTGCCGTCTGTCTGCAAGCTGACGCCACCTATCGTCTTCAGCCCGCCACTTGCTCTGTTCTTCCCGCGATTCAGCCCGCCACCTCTCCTCTCGTTCATATTGGGCTTTTCTCATCTCCGACATTGACTGCCTCCACGCATTCTGCTGTGCTCTATCAGCCTGGGCGGACATCTGCAGCTCCGTGAACATCTCGTCCCTCGTCTTACGTTTTCTCTTTCTAATGTTCACGAGCCTCTGCGAAGGAGAAACATTTGCAGCTGGTGGAGGAGAAGGGAGAGGTGGTTAAAAAAGACACATTTTAGGGAACAATGGGTACACTCTTTCATTACAAGGTCGCATATTTCGGCTTGCAGGCAGCCATCGTAGGCCACAGTGTTTTGGCTTTTTTAACCTTCTTAACATGCGGGAAAGGTTGCAAACAGCAGCGCATTTCCTATATCAAGGATGAATTGGATTGTCCATTTAAAATGGGGTTTCAATGTAAAAGGAGGGGGCTGCGGTTTCCCGGTTAACATGCGGCACAAACACAAGTAAACCACCCCCACACACACACACACACGATTCTCTGGGATGATCACTTCACCCCTCCCCCCCACCGCGTGGTTAACAGCGGGGAACATTTCTGGTCAGAAGAGCAGGAACGGGCGCCTCTGAATGTCCCCCTTAATAAAATCACCCCATTTCAACCAGGAGAGCTTTCTGGAGATGTCCCTGGAGGATTTCCGCTCCATCCCCATACACGTTAACAGACTTGCTTGCTTTTTTTTTGTAATGTTTACAAATATTTACAAAGTTACACTCACCAGAGGTCTCCTGTGTGCCCTGAGGGTCTTGGGTGAGTTCGGGGGTTACTGGTTCCAGGTCCAGGGTCACAAACATATCCTGGCTGTTGGGGAAACCGGTTTCTCCGCTTCCTTGCTGCTGTGAGCTACCTACAGTACCTCCATCGTCATCTTCCTTGTTCCCCGAACCGTCTTCCCTGTGTGTTTCTCCAGTGAGAGAGTCATAGCACACGGTTGGGGTAGTGGTGGCTGCACCCCCTAGGATCGCGTGCAGCTCCGCGTAGTAGCGGCAAGTTTGCGGCTCTGC
Organism: Trachemys scripta elegans; assembly: GCF_013100865.1. NCBI lineage: Eukaryota > Metazoa > Chordata > Testudines > Emydidae > Trachemys > Trachemys scripta. The sequence continues at coordinate 98,926,295 of NC_048298.1, forward strand.
CCCGGACCTTCCGTTTGCTTCTCTGGCTTTGTGGTAGGCTTGCCGTAGCTCCTTAATTTTCACACAGCACTGCTGTGTGTCCCTGTTATGGCCTCGGTCCTTCATGGCCTTGGAGATCTTTTCTAATACTTTTCCATTTCTTTTACTGCTACGGAGTTCAGCTATCACTGCTTCATCTCCCCATATGGCGAGCAGATCTCGTACCTCCCGTTCGGTCCATGCTGGAGCTCTTTTGCGATCCTGGGAGGACTCCATGACGGTTACCTGTGCTGATGAGCTCTGCGTGGTCACCTGTGCTCTCCACGCTGGGCAAACAGGAAATGAAATTCAAACCTTCGCGGGTCTTTTCCTGTCTACCTGGTCAGTGCATCTGAGTTGAGAGCGCTGTCCAGAGCGGTCACAATGAAGCACTGTGGGATAGCTCCCGGAGGCCAATAACATCGAATTCCGTCCACACTACCCCAATTCCGACCCGCAAAGGCCGGTTTTATCGCTAATCCCCTCGTCGGAGGTGGTGTAAAGAAACCCGGTTTAAAGGGCCCTTTAAGTCGAAAGAAAGGGCCTCGTTGTGTGGACGTGTCCAGGCTTAATTCGGTTTAACGCTGCTAAAGTCGACCTAAACCCGTAGTGTAGACCAGGCCTTAGAGACTGTTGTCTTCCACAAAGCGGGTATGATACAAATGCGTGCAAAATCTCCTACCTTATCAATGTGTTTCAACCATGAAATAGAGAGACCAGCACAGGTTGAGAGGGTACTTCATTCTCCGTGCCCATTCAGTTCCTTTTTCTGTTGGCAGTTTCTGCCAACAGAAGTACCTGTTAAACATTAGTGGTGGTGGTCGTGCGGAGTTGTGAAATAAATATCTCAGTCCATTTAACCTCAATCAGAAGTCTAATAAAAATGTCAGATTAGGTTTTTTGGTGTCATTATATGCTTTACTGCGGGTTTGGTTTTTTTTTTTTTTTTTTTTTTGGTCTTCTAGGTACTGGGAGTCTGAGGATAGTGTAGGATTAGTGTTATGCTATACAAAGCACACGGGATCTTTTATAGGAGAAGGCAAAAACACTGCATTTATTGAAAATACAAGAGTTAGCATATGCTTTTTAGACACACACGCCTGCCTGCCTGCCTGCCAGTTGATGTTTATAGTTACCAGTCTGTTGTAGCCTGAGTCAATCTAATGGCCAGTTACATTGAGCACGAGTGAGGAGCTGGGCTCTTGTCGGTCGCGATCTGATGCTCTGAGGCTTTGCAGGACTGAACCCAGAGTTCCATGGCAAAACACCCCAGTTTTATAGTTGTACATTCCCATTTGAGTCCATGCATTTTGCAATGTCATCCTGTAATCATTAGACTTTAAGTGGTGTTATCATTTGATGGTTATTGTCAGGCTTCCCATTGTTATCTTCCATTTGTTGTCTCGCCTTCGGGGGTGCCTGCCTCACCTCTGAGGTCGTCCATGCTGCTGACACGTTTAGCATTGGATACAATGGATGTTTTCTGATTGTCTCCTGGTCTTTCCAAGTCTCTCACTTTTTCTTGACCATCTGGACATTTGTGATGGCTTACACACCTTATCTTTTCCTGATGCATGCATTCCTCATTCACACAAACAATCTGTTACAGAAACCTTCAAAGGTATACAGACAGCAGTATTGTATATTCAGCAGAATACATTGTAAATCAAGCCTTGCTAAATCTTGTAAGTAAAACAATTCACATTGGGGCTTCAGGTCCTCAACATTCCTCTAATCTCCTTAACATAGATACAATACAAGATCCTGTCTCTTACTTACTAAAACCTTAAAACAAAGAAATGTATATTTAACTAGAGTGCCTAATTTGTAATACATATAGGAAACCATAGCAGACATTATAAATTATCCTAAAACAAAAGGGTGACCATAATCAGTCATATGGATTGTTCTGGTCTGTCATTCCTTTGTGCTATTCAAAAAGGGTGGCTGACCGGATGAAATGAAATCATACATTAATTCTCATGGGACATTATAAAATCCAGCTCCTACATTAGACGTACACATAGTACATTACTAAGAAACTGGGAGTAAGGAGGAAGGTGATGGCGTTTCAGCATTACCTCCTTCAGCATGGCTCAGCCATTAAAAATTTGCTGTGGCTGATTTGAAGCAGGGGCACTAGGTCCGTTTCATAAATCTGATCCTACCTCATAGCTGGATAATGTAACTATCCAGAATCACCAAACTATCCAACTTCTGACTTGCTTCTCTTTCTCGCTCCTTCTGACTCCATTTTTTGAAGAAGGTAATGATTTAAGATGCGTTTTTGTTCTATAGCTTTAAAATTACTTTGATTTTAAAAAAATGGACATGTAGTTAGTGCATAATGTGGGCCAGTTTTTAGTTTCTTTTCTTTCAAATTGCTAAAATCAGCCGACAGTGACAGGTTTTCAAGGTGTACTTAATGCCTATGAAAATGTTCCATATTGACAGCACAAGAAAGTTTTCTGGTTAGCCACAGGCAGCACCATGCAAGCTGTCTTCCTTCTGAAAGGGCTTCTTCTAAAGATGAGATGTTAGTTCAGTCTCAATGTGCTTTCTTGCCTCATCATTTTTGCTAAGGGTGTCAGTAGTAGCTTTTTTGCGATTGTCCTTTAGCTTGCTTTAGAGTACCAAACAGTCTTATCCAGTGGCAACAATTTAGTCAAATTGGATTTGACAATACAGATATGAAAGATTCTGTTATCTATTAATGCTGTCTTGAATCTCCGCATGACTCTTATATGTAATATTTGGCTACTGTGCCAGCATAAAGAGTTGAGGAGAAACTAAACATAATTCTGGATTTTTAGCAGAGGAAGCTCTTGGTATTTGTGGCAGCTTGACTACCTCAATAGAATTTTTGTCAGTACTCCAAAATCTAGGAGATTTCTGTGAAGCCATAGGACCTCAATATCTCCTTTAGGATGCCTATTAAATACACACTTTCCAAAACAGAACTATATATTTAATCAGCACACACAAAACCTGTTAAGTCTCATGTGCAAACTACATATTTTAAACCGTGGGTAAATATGTATTTTGTGAAATATAAATTAATTTTTTTAAGTAGTACAAAAACTATATTAAATGTAAAGGCCCCGACTTAAATTGACAAAAGCCAGGAAATTCAGAGTTGAGTCTGACACTGTCCTTAATTTGAATTTCCTGGCTTTTGTCAAATTAAACAAGACGTGTAATATTATGTAGCTACCTTCGTATGTACCCCCATCACATGATTGTGGCTTGTTTTTTCTAAATAAACAGCAGATTAATTTATTGTAAAGAGCAAAGACTCATCTGTAAACAAGTTGAGACTAATTTTTGTCACACTCTGCCCCTCTTTATTTCTCTAAAGTGTTGGCAAGGATTGCCATTTTTTGAGGTTTTAAAGTTCTGCTTATGAGCTGAGCAGAATCTTACTAGCATACCAGAAGACTACATATCTGCTACCCGACGTTACTATGGTCTGGCTAGATATGGCAATGGTTAGATAAAGAAGTGACAGTTCTTGTGGATTAATTTTTTTAAAAAATATAGGTTACATTTTAAAAGAACTTTATACAAAAATTGCTTTGGAGATTGAACTGGACCATGGTAAGGTTTTAGTTTGTTCTGGCTTACCAACGGTTTTGACTGTAAATGACTCCCATTCACTTCCCTGTATTCTTTCTGATTTCTCTTTTCTCCTCTAGTCCCTCCTCGTATGTCAGTTACTTATATATGCGTCTCACCTTTTATCTTTCACATTTTTGATATAAGTTCTTTGAAGCAAGCAACTTCGAGGATACAGTATGCCTACTTCGTTACCCCAATACCCTGAGTAAGATTCATTAACTATTGTTCTCATTTGCATGTAGACTCTCTATATACCTATTACTGCCTGTTGGCAGCATTGCTATTAATGGGGAAAGAGCTGTAGATAGTGAAATTACTTTAAATGCCAACACATGCTATATAGGAATAAAATGAAGCAGTGTCTAATGGTGTACAGTTAGCACACTTCGTTCTTGTTCTAACAAGGGTTGCCATGTCACTTACTTTCATCTTCAATAGGGTGAGGACAGAAGTATATTTCTTGTTTGTCTACATGTTCCTTGATTTACGATCACCAGTTTTGGATTTTAAAAGGGCATTGAACAGTGTTTGATTCATGTCTTCATTTTTTTTTCTCTCTCCTAGAAGTTGTCAGCTCTATCTCTCCGTATCCAACAAATTGAAACAACGCTTAACATTTTGGATGCAAAGGTGTGTATGTGTATATATAGATGTGTTTTGGTGGTTTTTGTTTATGATGCTCAAAGTCTAACTTCCTTATAATTAGCAGACTTTTGCACTGAAGTACAATTGTCATCAGAACTGTGCTGTAATGGAATTTAATGTATTAAAATAAATTGTCAGAATGACAACTTTTAAATTACAGCTCAAGCTAAATCAAAACTTGCTTCAAAGGCTTTACTTTCTAATGCTTTACCATTTAATGTACAGTTTAAACAGCCGTGGAACACGGAACAAAGGAGCAGGCAGCATGAAGTAGAAAGTGATGTTGGTTTTATCCTTAGTACTGTCTTCTGTTAAGTTTTTTTGTTTGTTTGTTTGGAAGAGGGAAAGATTAAATACAATTTTATCCTTATTACAATACGTAATTTGCTCCAGAACTGCACATACCACACTAACTCTGTTAGCTGTTATATCTACTTTTAAAGTAAAGGTTTTGGGGTTAATGTCACTAGATCTTGGTGGATTAGTTTGTTTATTGTTGGGTGTGTTTCCACCAATTTCCACATAAAGTAAAAAGGTTTCAGAGTAGCAGCCGTGTTAGTCTGTATCCGCAAAAAGAACAGGAGTACTCGTGGCACCTTAGAGACTAACAAATTTATTAGAGCATAAGCTTTCGTGGGCGAAGAAGTGGGCAGTAGCCCACGAAAGCTTATGCTCTAATAAATTTGTTAGTCTCTAAGGTGCCACGAGTACTCCTGTTCTTTTTATAAAGTAAAAAGTTATTCTTAAGTAACTAGATGGCTTATAAAGTTTTAATTAAAAGTATGGCCTAAACTATGTCAAATTGAAGGCAGATATAATTTGGATGAAAAAATGTATATCCCGTATGACCAAAAGATACCGCTTTGTAGTCATCTACTTACAAATATATTTCAATTAATTAGGAAAAAAGATATAAAACTTAGACCCAATCCTGCTTCTGGTGACTTTAGTAACAAAACTCCCCTTGATTTCACTAGGAGGAGGCCCTCTGTTTGGAATTAACTGAAACTTTGAAGTGCAAAAGTTTAAATAGAAGCGAAAGGTTCCCATGCATCTATATATTTATCTTTCTTGAAGGTTGTGAAATAGAAGCATTGAAAAATTCTGCTTGTACAGGCTAAGTAGGAGGGTTATCTTGGATGAATAACTAATGCTGTCAACATCTGCAGAATCTAAGCAATCATGAGTGACTACGTATTGTCATTATAAATGACATTGAGTAGTTACTGGTCCAAGGAAAGAGAACCAGAATGACTCTTTAGCCTGGCGATTAGTGTACTCACTTAGGATGTTCAAGTCCTTTCTCCAGTGTTTGTTTATTTATATGTAGTGGAACAGTTTCAATAGAGACACTGAGACCAGCCTCAGAATATCTTGTAGCCTAGTGGCTCAGACACTCTCCTGTAATGTGGGAGACTCCGGTTCAAATCCTTTCTCCCCCTCGGGCAGAGGGGCAAATTGAACTTGAGCCTCTCACATCTCAGATGACTGCTTTAACCACTGGGCTAAAAGTTATAAGAGAGGCACCACTACTCAGTATCTTAAGTCCTGAAAAATATTTTTGGGGCCAAAATAATTGTGAACTTGACATGGATTTACCATAATTTTGAGTCAAATGAAGCACACTTTTTGCAAATTAACTATTTGTCTAAAAAATTTCACGCAACTCTAGTAGACCAGGGCTGAATGAAGAAACTCAAAACTATTGTCTTGCTGACATGGCTACTATCCGTTGAATTTCTTGCTAGACTGGTGTGACTTCTAGGTACTAGGAATACATGTTATTGGCTAAACTTAAGGGGGAGGGATAGCTCAGTGGTTGGAGCATTGGCCTGCTAAACCCAGGTTTGTGAGTTCAGTCCTTGAGGGGGCCACTTAGGGATCTGGGGCAAAAATCAGTCCTTGGTCCTGCTAGTGAAGGCAGGGGGCTGAACTCAATGACCTTTCAAGGTCCCTTCCAGTTCTAGGAGATAGGATATCTCCATTAATTTTTATTTGAAAATTGTCTTCTGCATTCAGTTGTCATCTATTCCCGGCTTGGAAGATGTCAAATTTGAAGTATCGAGTGCAAATATTAACAGTGTTACAAATGGTCCAGTTCCACAAGCCTCTACAGATCAGCACTCAGTATCTGTATCTCCTCAGTCAGCAGTAAGTATCAAAGTATAAAAAATATTCTTCTTCCTGGAAAGTGTTTCCTCTTGGTTGAACAAGATGGAGCGAACAAGTGTGTGTAAGGAAAAAATCAGATCAAACTTTAGCTCTATAATATATTTTCCATTTCATGTTATATAAGTGTTGTTTTTTAAAAAGCTTCTTACACTTTTTTGTTAAATTATGTTTTAAGTCATTTAATAAATATTATACTGAGAAATTATTTCCTACATTTTTCGTAAATCCCATTGAAAGGTCAACTTGAACTAGGTAGGTAAGAAGGGTCAGCGAACGTCATGCATAAGATTAAAATTTCAAATCCCACCATTCCAGTTCTACAGTTTTTTTAGAATCTGATCTTTCAGCTGAAACCAACAAGTTTCTAGCACATGCTATTGCAAATGCATGCTTGCCCTATTAAATCCTCTGTTTATTAGCGGAGCACTTTTACTATAAATGATTGTCAGCATAAAGGAGCTAGATATGCTTTACACATGCTCTCGATTTATTAAGAATCAGCACTCCTGTTGGCCGCTTCACAAAGCAAGACTCTCTTGCCTTATTTTTGAGATAGAGAAGTGATGGATTTTCCTGATCATTTCACCCTCAGTCTCCCACTCTTCTCTGTTTTATAGCAATTACAGAGTAATAGCTTGCCTCAGCCAAGAGCATGGATAAAGTCTCAAACTTGGCAGGAGTTGCTGTGAAGTGACAATGGCTGCAGTATTGAAAATCCAACAGATTGTTGCTCTTCCTGGCTTATTAATACTTAGTAACTGTAGGTTCATCTGCAGAATTGTGGTATGAAATAATCTTTCACTTTTTAGAAACATTCTGCTCATTTACACTGACCCTAGAGGGAAATAGCAAAGTAGAAGCAAACGTGGACAGTTTCTTAGGCAATACTGCACAATCAGTCAATAATTAGCTGTTCTTTTCAACTTTTCTCTGAAAACTTCCACTGACTCTGCCTTTTAAAGCAATACTACATATTTCTGAAAGTGGGCTTCAGGTTCATATCTTCAGATGGACAGTTTAACAACAAATGTGCAGTTTGACATAGTCCAATAGAATGAGTTTAATAGCTTAACCTTTTTCTGGCCTCCCAAGTCCAAATATTGGAGATCAAAATGATAGATGAGGGAAACATTAGTGCAAAAGCTAATGTTCTAATTATATTCGCCAAAAGTACTTTCTTTAATCTTTTGTATTTTTTCATAACTTTAAGTGAGAACACTCAGTTTATATGGGGAATATTTTAGGACTAAAATCAGAGTCATTTGGGAATTATTGGTATGTTAGTATAAAGAAGTATTTTTAATTTGTGCCAATGTTCACGATTTTAAAATCTAATCAAATACAGTTGAAATTTATTCTCTCTATGTATTCTGCCTACAAAGAAAACAATATGCTTGACTCAATTTTTTTTTAAAGATTTTGCATTTTTCTTTAATCTGGTATTGTGGGTTTTGTATTCTCATTATGTGTAATGGATATTACTGTTAAGATTCCTTATGTTTAACTGAACAATACATATTTAAATGTTAAACAGATATATCAATGAAATTTTACAAACTGTTTTAAAATTTCTGAAATAACTGTCAAATTATTACTTTAAAAGCTAGTTGTGTCCAATCTTCGTTGATTCTCTAGTATGTATGGTCTCTTGCTGATAACATGAGTTTCGAACATTTGGCACAGGGGTTTAATAAATAAAGGTAGTTTATACATTTTACCACTAGAGGGTGCTACACAGATTACTCAAATAGCAATTAAAATGTTTTATCTAATGTAAAAATTTACCATTTTACTCTTATCCATTAAAGGTAAAAAGTACAACGCAGGGAAATTATGAGCTAGATAGATATCTCAGGATTCTGATTATGAGCCACTGCCACTTTGGTCCAAGTCCAAGGGGTAGCATCAAGAAGGCATCTGACAACTGAAAATGTCATCTTAATGTCCTGTAATTAGGGCTAAGGATGGAATGAATTTTACAAGTAGCCTTAGTCCAAATTGACTGACATTACTTGTAAAATTCATTCTGTCCTTGAAATTGACTAGCCAAGTTAATTTTTTGTATTAAAGAGTTTGTAGACATTTGCTTTTAAATTTTTTTTAAAGATTATAGTTTGGGGGCATTTTCACAATTTCTCTGCCACCTGCCAACTGTGATTTTTGTACAGGGCCTTACCTATAATGTAAGCTTCTCAGAAACTGTTGTAGCTTTGTCCTTGATTCAGACTGTGACAAAGTGACTCACCAGTCAGTGCACCCATCTTGTGGCTGGATGTGGTGGTGTCAAGGTTTTCCTCTCTATAGCCTTGTTGATCCACCCACCGTTCAGGTCTTCACAGGTATAAAAAAACACGTGGCTGTTTGGGTAAGCTGCCTTGAGGTCGCAAGGCTCAGGTTCTAGAGCTGTGAAGCTGCGGTGTAGACATTCTGGCTCAAACTGGAGACCAAGCTCTGGGACCATGTAGGGGTGGAGGGTCCCAGAGCTCAGGCTAAAGCCTGAACATGAACACAGCAATTTTTAGCCCTATGACTTGGAGTCAGCGGACCTGGGCCAGCCGCACCCATGCCATGCATCTTTCATCCCTGTGTAGATGTACCCCCAGTCAGCTTGCTTTATCTTGTGACTCTGCCCTCCAGCCAGGTCACTTTTTAGTCTCACACCTTTAAGGTTAAATTGAGTCCAGTCCAGTAATAGTCCAGCAGCCATGTGCTAGAACTAAAGCGAGATTCTAGACCCACTAGACCTCATGAACCTTGCCTGGTGAAGGTCCTGGACCTTTTGTTGATGGCTTGAAGGGGAACCCAGTCTCCAGGGTTCCAGTGTTCCCTCTAATTTTTCCCACCCATGTGTGGAATGAATTTTGTTATGTGCACCAATATGGAGGTGATGTGTGACACATCACCTCCATATTAGTGCACATAATAAAATTAATGTGGCAGGCTGAGGCCAGGAGGTTTGGAGTGAAGGAGGAGGCGCAGGGCTGGGGCAGAGGGTTGGGGTGCAGGGGGTGAGGGATGCAGGCTCTGGGGTGGGGCTGGGGATGAGGGGTTTGGGGTGCAGTGGGACTTCCTGGGTCTACGGTGGGCAGTTCTCTCTCCCTGCAGCAGCACCTGGGCACCTAGCCTCAGTAGGTCGGGGCCAAGGAAGGGGCGCCTGTCCCCTGACCGCAGCAGGTTCGGGACTAGGCTGTGGGAGGGGCACTTGTCCCCCGGCCGCGGAAGGTTTGGGGCTGGGCCGGGGGAGGGGCGCTTGTCCCCTGGCCACGGCAGGGCCAGGGCTTGGCTGACCTTGGGGAGGGATGCCGGGACAGGTCCAGGGCTTGGGAAGAGGCCTCTCTCCGCGCCGCAGCCCTGAGCACCTGCGTGGCGCTTAATAGGCAGCTGCACAGCCACGCAGCTTAGAGGGAACTTCGGTTCCAGTCCAGGGCCCCTGTTGCAGGCAGTTAAGATCTGCTTCTTCAGACCTCCTCCTTCTTCTCTGGGCTTCTTTCTATTGCAGCACAGCACAAGAATAATCCAAATACATCCCTAGCCCTCCCTCCTTTCAGGAGATACCTGATGTGCTGTAGCATCGCACAGTGTCCCTAGGGCTATCTTGCAGTGTTCGCAGGAACCCTCTGCTGTTTTTGTCCTCTGCAGTTCTCCTTCCTGGGAGCTAATAGTGGGAAGAGGTCTGTACTTTGAATTGACTGAATGATATGTAATAAAGCTGTTTGAGTGAAGCAGAATTGCTTTTGATCATCAGCCTGACAGCTTTTTCATGACTTTTTTAACACACAAACTTTGAATATAATTAAATTTATGCTATTGGAAACAATTTCTCTTTCAAAAATATATTGTGACAAACACTGTAATGAAAGTAATCCCAAGTGGCAATGTGTGTACATGTAGAAGTCTATAGTCTGCCCATTGGGGCAAAGAGGAGATAATTTTACCTTACTCCCAAATCTTATTAGCTGAACTCTACTTGTGTACTCCTGGTCCGTGTTGTTGCTCAAGATTTACATACAGTGTTCTCTGTATACAGCAGAATAACATACATGAGATAGGACAACAGAAAACAGAAGCAGCAGCAGAAAATGTCATGACTGTAGCCAAGGATCCAAGATATGCCAGATATCTCAAAATGGTTCAAGTGGTAAGCCTGTTTTGTTCTTTCTCTAGTTTCATTTGAAATTCCTTTACATTTTTTATGATGAAACTGTTATGTAGCCATATATGAATATAACTGATAGTTTCTTCATTTCCAGAGATTTCCTAATTTACACAAACTTATTATTATGGTAACTTCTGACTGTTGCACCTATCTGAAGGACAGATAGGATATCACAAATTTAAGTTGGGAAAATATTCAGCCCTTCACACTTTAGACTGAGGGTTCTCAAACATTGTTTTAATGTGGGCTGCTTCTGAATAGAGTATCTTTAGATCATCACCTCTGTTCTTCACCTCTCCCATTCATGCAAGATCTGACAGCTACGGTAGCATTAAGTGTGAAGGTAATAGGAAAATGTATATATTTTAACTCTTTATTATATCTTTTTTGGGGGGGATCAGTCTACTTTTGCTCTTCATCTGTCCCTCACCCATTCTGTTCCTCTCTCCTCTTGTTTATTTTTCTTTCTCCCTTTACTGTGGACATACATACTGCTTTGCAGCTGGGTTCTCTTTACCCTGGGGTATTCCTCTCTTGATGTCTGGCAGCTCCTGTCTCACTGATAGCTCTGGTTTCCTCTTCCCCTTAAGTAGCATTGATTCCATGTGAAGGCGAATAGACTGGCTGTTGCTCCGTGTTTTTAGCCCCATCTATCAAGTGGTCCAGGCTGTTCTTAGTAATGAAAAGTCTAGAAACAACTTGAAACAGAGGAGCCAGCACCATTTGACCTGTAAGTGCTCCACTGAGCACCAGTGGCCCCATTTGAAAACCACCGTCTTAGATTACATATGTAATAGACTAATTATTCTTACATTTACAAGAATAATGCTATAGTGAAAGGAAAAGTATATTCCTGCTCTTATGTTCCTCCCTCCCAGGGAACACTTCACTGGTCTCTCTTATTTTTCTAACAATTGTAACTCAAGTGCTCCTCGCAACTTTAACTTGCAGAAAACTGTTATAATCAATTGAATATTCATATGTATTGCATTTGCTGTGACATAAGCCTCTTAGCTCAATTTACACCTTTATAAAAGCTAGAATAAATCTTATGAACTCAGGCAAAGTAAAGCGTAACACTAGATCTAGTTATGGATTCAAAACTGCTAGACTATTTACTTGTCTATTCAAATATCCGCCATGTGCCCTGGAGCACATTTCTGCTTAATTTTCTGTTACAGTGGTATCATTAATAGAGCTTCACTTTTTATGAGGGAATGATACAAATGAGTCTTGTGGGTGTTGTTCAACACCAAGCATTGATCTGCTTACAGAGCCTCTGCAAAATAGTAGTTGCTGACATGCCATTGTTGAACATCTGTAGTAAATTTCACACCTTTGGTTTAGTTACCACCTGAGAAACCCATCTCCCTTAAGAACAAAGTATAAACTTTACAAATCAGACATCTTAAATTTAGGCTTTATACCTTTTTATTTAGGATTTTTATTTTGGGGGGTTTTCAGGGTTTATTGTTAACAATTTTGAGTTCTCTGCATATGTCCAAAAATTGAGATTTTGGGGAGCTTTCTCTTTGTACACCTGGAAATGAGTAATCTCTTTGTAATGTGACCTTTTAGTGCGCACCAGTGGGGTCTGCATGCACCAACTGATGTGTAATAGATTAGTGCACTTTAGAAATCACATTCCCACAGTCATATGATTGCCCTTAGGTACAAGTAACCATTTCTGTTGTTGTTTTTTCTGTGTTTTATTGGCTAAGTACTGATATTTATTTATTTTTTTGAATACCCCATCACACAGACACAACACGGGTACTACTACACCAGAGATTTTATGGGTAGGCAAGTCTAAAAAAAAATCAATCAAATTGCAAAACTGTAGAAGATAGACTTTATATTTTATTGGTGTTAAACCTAAAATCAGAAGCCCCATTTTTGTTGGCACTTCATGTATAAATAGGGCATGAACAATTCTTAGATTTTTTTCCTCTACTTATTTACATTTGAAATATCTAATGTTAATCTGATTTTTCCTGTTTTGCTAGCGGTCCTAGAGATGTGAATTACAGAACCAATCACTCAGTTCATCCCTTCTTCCTTGCAATTGAATTAACTGCAAGCAAAGCACTCAAGATTCAAACTTGGTGCCGTTTTTGGGATCTACCACCAGACCTCAGTGCTGTCCCAGAAATTTTCTTTTGATATTTTTTTTGAGTAACAAATTGGCAGTTTATGGCTAGTTTATTACAAGCTATTTGGAACACTTTGGGGTCAGTAGTATTGCTGGGAGAAGAACATTACGTTAACTTGTTGCTTTAATGCTTGATTTATTAATAGTAGGGTACCCAAGTCTTTTATACATAATTACATTGATTTTGTAACTGAGTGAGATCTCACTTTCCACATTTATCCTTTGTACTGGCAGTCCTGGTTGCTCTCTTGCCAGCAATAAATGGTGTGGTAGGAAAGTCAAACTTCCATGCTAAAAGTGAATGTGCTTTTTTTTTTTTTTTTTTGTATTTGCCAAGACAGTCTGTTCAAACAAATATTTTTAAAGTTACTTTCTTCTGATTAATGAATTATCTCAGTTCATGTAGCTGTTGCCAGCAGTGGTTGTAGTACTAGGTAAGTTCTCTCATAGGGTGACCAGATGTCCCAATTTTATAGGGATAGTCCAGATATTTGGGGCTTTTTCTTACATAGGTGCCTATTACCTCCCCACCACCACCCTCTGTCCTGATTTTTCAAACTTGCTATCTGGTCACCCTATTCTATCATGAAAAGATGATTATAAATTACTAAGCAATATGTTCATTAAGTAGCAAAGCTGTTATGAGGATAGCTGTTCTCTAAAACAATAAAATAGCTAGCTTGTGGGGCTGGTTTGATCAGGTAATGTTTATACATTTACTGGATGTACACTTGTAAAACTGCAGTGATCCCCTGAAAAGCAATGTAATATTTGCTACATTAGATTTTTCAGTATAAAGCTTCCTTGTACGTGTCACGTTTTATGGATTAATTTGTTCTTACACTGCTCATAAAGCATTAATATTTCATATAAACTTGTTTTGCAAGGAACAAATACTCTTTTTGTGAATTATAAACAGTAAATATGTAATTACAAGATAAATACACTTCTGCTATCCAATTCATTCTACATGTTCAATGGTAATTACCATTTTGACTTAGCACAACTACCCAGTAATATTCTTCTACATTTATAGTGCTAGGCTGGGATTTTCAAAGAAGCTGAAGGAGTTAGGTGCCCAAATTCTGTTGAAAGGCACTCAAATCCCATTGAATTTCAATGGTATCTGGATACCTAACTCGCTTTGGCTACTTTTGAAAATCCCAGTCTAAAACCTGTGAAGAATACTGTAATGTCATAAATATATAGTATGTGTTACTAAACTTAGAATAAGATACAGGTTTACATGCTCCCTATAAGAGTTTTATTGTACAGTATTCATAGTATGTAAAATTAATTGCTCTTAAGACTAGCTTTGTAGATGGAGGAGGTGTTGGTTTGCTACAACATTTGTGGTTTACCCTAGAGATTAGCCTAAATAAAATTGATATTTAATCTTAAACACTAAAATCCCTTAATTATATGATTATCGCATGCAATTGCTCCTAGGCAGAGTTACAGTCATTTGGGTGCCTCAACTGTACATTTCTTGCCTGAACATGTTTTGGATTTCTTTTAAATGTAACCTTAACTCTGAATTTCCTGGGTTTTATAATGCTTGGTTTTGGGAAAATTACAACATCCGTGTAATACTTTTTACCTTTAAGTTACTAATACATGCACTCAACTGTGACTCCATCTTGACATAATTCTTAGTTTAGGAATTTACATTGGACGTCAGCAGAACTTAAACACTTGGATATAATAAAATATTTCATACTTTGTCTTCATGTAGGCAAGTGTAGCAATTGCATACAATATTGAAAGTGCCAGATTGAAGACAATGAAAAATGAGGTACTCTATTCAGTTTAGGTGCCGCATAGTTAGTGCAAGTGCAGCTTTCCCTGCCATCTTGTCATAACTGTGTGGAGGGACTGCTTCCTGAGATAGAAAGAATTGTTCGTTTCCATGCCTGTTCAGTCATTTACTTTTCTAATGCTGTGAGCAAGTGTGCTATCTCATGCTCCACTGAACATCTGCCCATCAGGTACTGGACTGAAACCACCAATTTATTTTACATAGCCCACTAATCATCTCTCAGTGGGTAGAGACTGGTGGTAAATGCTGACCTAGGCTAGACATAAATGGATGTAAATAAAAATTCTATCATCATTCTAAACCATCCATGCACAATGCAGCTTCTATTTGTATTACATTTCTGTAGTAATGAGGACATTATGGTAAATTATGATGCAAACAAAGTTCCTCTTTATGAACACAGAGGTCATTCACTTATTTTAAGAAACATTTAGCAAATATTAGAGACAGAAAAAACCCTTGGGCAGAGAATTGCTTGAAAAGTTTTGTTGTTGTTGTTTTAAGTTCAAATATGTTTTTACTGATTTATGAA
Source organism: Trachemys scripta elegans (assembly GCF_013100865.1). Classification (NCBI taxonomy): domain Eukaryota; kingdom Metazoa; phylum Chordata; order Testudines; family Emydidae; genus Trachemys; species Trachemys scripta. The sequence continues at coordinate 98,941,407 of NC_048298.1, forward strand.
AGAAGCATCTGTAGTGGTGATCAGATTAAAAAATATTTTATCTTAAATTTTAGAAGAAACACACCTACCTTGCAATAAGTCTTTAAAAAATTGGTCGTGAATGGAAATATTTTTCAAATCTAACAATTTCTTCACAAAACTCCAAACTAGTAGTTCATATTTTTTGAGGATCACTCAGTTTAATATAGTCTTAAAATTCCCCTCACGTTGGCCATTAGACACATTGTTTTTACTTGATTTATAAATCTAGCATTTGGTGTATTAAATTAGAGTATTGGCAAATAAAGACTTTTCACTATATCAAAGGATAGGTATGTATGTGTGTTTTCATCTTAACCACTTCCAATTTCTCGTGAGATTGATGGAAGCTGTGGGTGAAGACTATCCTTAATATTGTTTTTATAATACAGTATTCTTAAAAATTCTGAAACACAAAATTCTGGAAGAAAACATTCTTCCAAATAAGAAATAAAAATGCCTTTACAGAGCCAACTTCTGTTGGTGAAAGAGACAGGCTTTCAAACTATGCAGAACTCTTCTTGGAAGTTGGTCCAATAAAAGATATTACCTTACTCACCTTGTCTTTCTAATATCCTGGGACCAACAGAGCTGCAACAACACTGCAAACAAAAATTCTTTGGGCACTTACCAGAACCCATCCTTACTGGATTTATGTACAAAATCTTTGTTGCTATATCAAAACAGATGAAATACTATATAGGTTTTGCCATATCTAATCAGACCTGTAAGTCTGGTATTTTTGTTCAGTCTGAGTCAATATTTATGTGTTCAGAAAGTGAGTATGGATTCCCATTTCACTTGGCTAGGCTGGGGAAAGAAACCCTAGAAGTAGCTGAACCTACACACAAGATTTAGGCTAGGGATGTTTGTAGTATCTAAAATTGTCTCCTGAATTTTAGGATTCATAAGCCCTAGAAACTAATTGTTTTAACAACTAAATTAGAAAAACAGAACCATTTAATCTTTTGCACTTGTATTGTAGCAGTTTCAGAAAACATCAGACTTGTCAGCTTCTACATGATTTTGTTATTTGTCACCTGTGATGAAAATACATAAAAGGTGTAAGCTGGTAAAGCTCCTACCCAGTTCTAAACAAAAGCTGTACACAAGTAAAAAATTCACTTATCCTGGGACTTTTTTTTATTAACAGGTAATTCCAAAATATTTTGTAGCTGTGTATAACTCCAAAGGGTTTATGCATTTAAAAAAAACAAAACTTTGGGTTGAAGTTTCAATGTGGCAGAAGGCAACAGAGCAGTGTGACACCCAGTAATAAAAATAAACTAATCTATATCTGACAGTATTATAAACTCCTGAACTTAATTGTTTGTTGGAAGTAACCACTTATATATAAAATTAGAGTTGTGATTTTTTTTTTTTTAATGCAAGCACACATAGGAAAATGTTAATCACAGCAACAGAATTAGCATTGCTATCGTTTCACCAGACTGGGCACTCTATGTTCTGTCTCCTGTGATGGTAGTACAAACATGCTTCTCTAATCCATCAGTCATGGCTGCCTGCTTTTTTTTTTTTTTTTTTTTTTTAAACCTTGGACAAACAGTATTTTTTCAATGCCAAAAAATCCCACACTGCTGTTCATTTACCTTTTGAGGTCTCCCATGTCCTTTTTAGACCACCAGTAGCTCAGTCCCTTGGAGATCAGAAACTAGACACTTTCTTTTTGGCGTGCAGTCATCCAGATGGTGTTTCTTGACCTCTGCAGCAGAGGATGGCAAAGCAACAAATTTTCTTTGAGCAGTACTAGTGGAAACACAGGAGAGATACTGTTGGAACGTTCCTTTCAAAATGTTGTGGTCCAAACTGTTCTAGGGTATCCTGTCCAGAGGGAGAATGTTTAGGTGTTGCTGAATAAGCATACAAGCTGTTGAAGAGTTTGCAATGAAAGTAAGGCAGTTTTCTCTCTAACTCTTAACATATATATAATTGAATGCCTATATTCCAGTGCACACTTAGGCTTGAATTTATACATTATTATTACTATTCAGAGTCGTCATTTTAAATTGTGCTTCTGTTCTCATGTCCTCTTTCCTGCTCATCCTTTAACTATTTTCCCATTCTAATTCCTCCTTGAAATGTTCCAGATTAATAGTTGTCCTTTCCTGCCTCTCTGGCCATACCTTCAGTGTATCTTTTAGGAGGTCCTCCTTTCCTGCCTGCCTTTCTCATTTTGTCCTCTTCCAAGTAATAACGGCTCACATGACTTCAACTTGCCATCTTACACTACTGACTTGCGAATCTACCTGTCCACTCCTGACTTTCCTCCTTTCACTTAGTCTTACATCTCATTCTCTCTCTTTGGATGTATTGCCATAAGCTTAATATGACCCAAACTGAACTGATGTTTCTTCCCAAGCTCTCTCTGCTGCCCGTTTCTCTGCGACCACTGCCAGCACCACAGTCTTCCTTGTCACCTAGGCTCACAACTAGCATGTTCAGGAAGGGAGTCATCTCCAACGACCTATTTGATTTTTTTTTTTTTTTTAGATCCAGCCTGTGTCTAAATCCTGCCACTCCTTCTTGTATAATTTCCAACACTCCATTTTTTCCTTCCTGCTAAAACACTCATTCAGACACTCACTTCTTGCCTTTGATTGAAATATCCTGTCTGCTCTTCCTGGTAACCTTATTCTGTGCCTCCCAATTCATACAGAGCACAACTGCTAAAATAATCTTTCTTGCCTGTTATCTGATCATTGTCGCACACATCCCACCCCTTTCACTATCTACTCTCCTACACTACATCAAGTTTAGGCTTCTGGGCCCTGCTTTCAAGGCCCTATGTAAATCACCCCTTCTTGTTTTTCCACCTTTTCCTGTTGCTCCTAGTCACATCCACTCCACTGATGGTGCCTGCCTCAACACATTTGTCTGCTTCTCCCACAGCTGTCCCCATGATCTCTTACATCTGGAATGCCCTTCATGAGTTGGAGGACTGCATGGTCTCTCTACCACCTCAGCATTCTAATATTTCCTGAAGACCCACTTCTGCCGTGACACACATGAGTAGCCAGTTAATAAATTAGATAACATGATGGAAAGAACATAAGAATGGCCATACTGAGTCAGATCAGTGGTCCATCTAGCCGAGTAGCCTGTCTTCCAACAGTGGCCGGTGCCAGAGGCGTTAGAGGGAATGATCAGAACAGTGCAATTTCAAGTGATTCATCCCGTCATCCAGTCCCTGGGCTGGACACCCGGAGCATGGAGTTGTGTCCTTGACCATCTTGGCTAATAGCCATTGATGATGGACCTGTCCTCCATGAGCTTCTCTAATTCATGTTTGAACCCAGTTACACTTCTGGCCTTCACAAGATCTCCTGGCAATGGGTTCAAGTTGACCGTGCTATGTCTGAGGAAGTACTTCCTTGTGTTGTTTTAAACCTGCTGCCTATTAATTTCATTGGGTGACCCCTGGTTCTTGTGTTATGTGAAGGGGTAAATAATACTTCCTTATTCACTTTCTCCACACCATTCATGATTTTATAGACCTCTATCATATCCTCCTTTAGTCATCTCTTTTCTAAGCTGAAAACTGCCAGTCTTTTTAATCTCTCCTCATATGGAAGCTGTTCCATACCCCTAATCTTTTTTTTGGTTGCCTTTCTCTGTACCTTTTCCAATTCTAATATCTTTTTTGAGATGGGGAGAGCAGAACTGCACACAGTATTCAAGGTGTGGGTGCACTGTGGATTTACATAGCGGGACTGATATTTTCTGTCAGGTTTGTTCCTTTCAGAATGGTTTGTAACATTGCTAGCTTTTTTTGACTGCCACTGCAGATTGAGCAGATGTTTTCAGAAAACTGTCCATGATGACTCCAAGATCTTTCTTGAGTGGTAACCACTAACTTAGACCATATCATTTTGTACGTATGGTTGGGATTTTTTTGCAATGTGCATTACTTTGCATTTATCAACACTGAATTTCATCTTCCAGTTTCTTGCCCAGTTTTGTGAGATCCATTTGAAAGTCTTTGCAGTCAGCTTTGGCCATAACTATCTTGAGTAATTTTGTATCTTCATTTTGCCACCTGATTGTTTAGCCCTTTTTCCAGATCACTTATAAATGTTGAACAGCACTAGTCCAGTACAGATCCTTAGGGCATCCTGTTACACCTCGTGACGCGATATAACACGAATTCAGATATAACGCGGTAAAGCAGTGCTCCAGGGGGACAGGACTGCGCACTCTGGCGGATAAAAGCAAGTTCGATATAACGAGGTTTCACCTATAATGTGATAAGATTTTTTGGCGCCTGAGGACAGCGTTATATTAGGGTAGAGGTGTATTTATTTCTCTCTACTGTGAAAACTGACCATTTATTCCTACCTTGTGTTTCCTATCTTTTAACCAGTTACTGATCCATGAGAGGACCTTCCCTCTTAACCCATGACTGCTTAATTTGCTTAAAAGCCTTTGGGGTGATACCTTGTCAAAGGCTTTTTGAAAATCTTGACTGGATCATCCTTGTGCATGTGTTTGCTAACACCATCAAATAATTCTAATAGATGAGTGAGGCATGATTTCCCTTTACAAAAGCCATGTTAACTCTTCCCCAGCATACTATGTTCGTCTATGTGTCAGAAAATTGTGTTCTTTACTAGAATTTCAGCCAACTTGCCTGGTACTGAAGTTAGGCTTACTGGCCTCTAATTGCCAGGAGCATCTCTGGAGCCTTCTTTAAAAATCAGTGTCCTATTAGCTATCCTCCAGTCTTATGGTACAGAGATTGATCAATTAAACAGTAACAAATCACCAGGACCAGATGGTACTCACTTGAGAGTTGTGAAGGAACTCAAATATGAAATTGCAGAACTAACAACTGTGATATGCAACCTATTGCTTAAATCATTTTGTTCCAAAACCACCTCTGACACCTTAGTCTTGGACGGTTCTTCAGATTAGTCACCTAAAAAGAATGCCTCAGGTGTGGGAATCTCTCCCTCACATCCTCTGAAGTGAAGATCAGTGTAAATAATAATTCATTTAGCTTCTTCCCAATGACCTTATCTTCCTTGAGTGCTCCTTTATCACCTTGTAACCCCGCTGATTGTTTGGCAGGCTTTCTGCTTCTGAGATACTTGAAGATTGTTTTTGCTTTTAATTTGTGTCTTGCTGTTTGCTCTTCAAATGCTTTTTTGGCCTGTCTAATTGTACTTTTACAATTAACTTGCCAGAGTTTGTTCCTTTCTATTTTCTTCAGTATGATTTGACTTCCAATTTTTAAAGGATGCCTTTTTGTCTCTAACCACCTCTTTTACTCTGTTTAGCTGTGGTGGCTTTTTTTTTTAATTTGGGATTACATTTAGTTTGGGTCTCTGTTATGGTGTTTTTAAATAGTTTCCATTCATCTTGCACACATTTCACTTTTGTGACTCTTCCCTTTAATTTCCATTTAACTAGCGTCCTCATTTTTATGTAGTTGCACTTCTTGAAGTTAAATGATACTGTGGTTGGTTTCACTGGTATTTTCTGCCCCCATAAGGATGTTAAATTTTATTACATTATGGTTGTTATTACCAAGTGGTTCAGCTATTCACCTCTTGGATCAGATCCTGTGGTCCACTTAGGACTAAATCAAGAATTGCCTCTCCACTTTTGGGTTCCAGGACTAGCTGTTCCAAGAAGCAGTCATTACTGGTGTAAAAATTTTCTCAGCATTCCATCCTGAGGTGACATGAATCCAGTCAACATGAGGATAGTTGAAATGCCCCATTATTATTGGATTTTCTGGTTTTGTAGCCTTTCTAATCTCCCTGAGCATTTCACAGTCACAATCACTATTCTGGTAAGGTGATCAGTAGTATATTCCTACTCTTATTATTCAAGCATGGAATTTCTAACCATAGAGAGTCTGTGGTACAGTTTGATTTATTAAAGATTTTTACTGTATTTGACTCTATTCTTTTTTTTACATATAGTGTCACTCCCTCACAAGCAAGACCTACTCTATCGTTCCTATATATTTTGTACCCTGGTATTACTGTGTCCCATTGATCATCTTCATTCCACCAAATTTCTGTGATGCCTATTTATATCAATATCTTCATTTAATATCAGGTGCTCAGGTTCATCCATCTTAGTATTTAGACTTCTAGCATTTGTATACAAGCGCTTATAAAATCTGTCAGTATTTAGTTGCCTGCTTTCATGTGATGTAATTGAATGGGACACTTTTTTGTTTGACTGTTTTTATTTTAGTTCCTAACTGTACTTTATCAACTTTATCCTCTTTTCTCTTTACAAGGATATAGAGTATCCCCTTTAATAAATCCCTCCCTGAGGGATGGCTCTGCTCATGTGCTCCTCTGTACCTGTCAGCTTTTCCCCACCCTTTAGTTTAAAAGTTCCTCTACAACTTTTTAATTTTATATGCCAACAATCTGGTTCTGTTTTGGTTTAGGTGGACCCCATCCTTCCTGTATAAGCTCCTCCTTTTCCAAAAGGTGTCCCGGTTCCTAATAAACCTAAGTCCTTCTCCGAGCACCCTCATCTCATCCATGCATTGCGACCATGCAGTTCTTCCTGTCTAAGTGGCCCTATGTGTGGAAATGGAAGCATTTCGGAGAATGCGTCCCATGGACGTCCTGGACTTTAATCTCTTATCTAGCAGCCTAAATTTGGCCTCCAGGATCTCTCTCCTACCTTTCCCTATATCATTGGTACCTACGTGAACCATGACCATTGCATACATGTCTATCAAGACATCTTGAGAGGTCTGCAAGATTCGCACCTGGCAGGGAATTCACCATGCGATTCTCCTGGTCATCTTCTGGAATCCCCCATTGCTATTACTTGTCTCTTCCTTATGACTGGGTTCCCCATCCCTACAGTGGTAGATTTAATGAGACGAGCCCATAACATCATCTGGAAGGATTGTCCCAACTATGGGATTGTTTCCCTCTGCTCCAGATTGATGTTTGTTTTCCTTCCCCCAGATTTTTATCCTCCTTAACAGCACAGAGGCTATCAGACTGGGGGGTGGAACTGCTCTACTGTGTCCCTGAAAAGTCTTGTGTGTGTGTATGTATGTATGTATGTGTATATATATATATATATATATGATATCTTAGCTCTTCCAGTTCAGCCATTCTGATTTAAAGAGCCTGTATTCGGTCTCTGAGGACCATGAGTTGCTTGCAGTGAAGGCATACGTACACAGGTAATTTATACATGCTACATTCAGTGCAATAAACGGGAAGCCCCTACATCTGCACCCTGTCTACTCTGGGACTTCCTCTATTGCTAAAAGTGAAACTTCACCAGTGCTAGACGATGGTGGGAAAATGACTAGTGAAGTGCTTTTGTAGATGAGATCAACGTTTTTAACCCTGATTTGAAGGGACTACTTCTAGCAATGTTGGGGTAGTTCAGTCTCATTGCCTATAAATCACTGAACAGCCATTGTGTAATATTACTTGTCCAGTATCTTCTGCACTAGATTTGAACTGGCCATGGGGTGACAGACTTAAATCGCTGCTTTAAATCAGCAAGCAGGAAACCTTGATTTAAATATCAATTTTAATCATGTTACATTTGTACTTTTTAGTCATTTTCCTGAAGAAAGGCTGAATTCTAATTTGTTGGTAGTCATTAAAACATGTTTATTTTCAACTAAATATAGCCTGTAGACTAAATTCGGTGCTTCTTTTTGCTAATCAGGAGGATATACTATATCTCTACAGAATTTAAGCAATTGTATAGCTTAATTTACATTTTTTCAGGTTCTTAATTTTTATATTTTAGAAAATGGTGAATGATGAGTGTCTTATTTACTAGATTAATTTTTTACCTGTGCCTTATGTTAAGCTCTATTTGGATGGTTATTCAGATTCAATTAATGCACAAAGCCAGCATTTTAATTTTGTATTAAATTTGTATTAAATGTCCTAGATATATGTTTGCATTTAAAGCTGATTTAATAAAGGAAGTATTAGATTAAATAAATAATTAATAATTTACTATAGATGATTATTTCTGGTCACTATGTCCCTCAAGGTTTTGGAACCAGTAGATTTCATCCTCACGCCTAGGTTTTTATTCATAGATTAGAAGAAGAAGAAACAAGTTTTCCTGCTTTTTCAACTCCCAATTTATTTCTTAATTTTGAACGAACTAATCATTAAACTGAAATGAAGAAAATAATCTCTCTGCACCTACAGAGGAAGCCACTGTTGTCAAAAGGTGGTTTAACACTTCAACAAACTCTGGTTCCAGGTGCTTCACCAGTAGCTTCCACCCATTCAGTGGTTTGACTTTCTTTAAAACTTAGTAACAAATATGTACTAAATATTTAATTTAATAGATTTTAGTAAATGTAGGTCTTAACATTGACAACCTATGTCAAATTTAATTTTTTTTAAATAAACCCTTTATTTAATTTTAAATAAAAAATCCTTTAAAGTTTGTTTTAATCATCTTTTGTAATTCCCTCCCTTCCCCCCACCCCCACCCCGACTGGCTACCTAAAGGCAGAAAGGATGTGTGTTCAGTTATCGGGTTCATTCCAACTCCTTGCACTGTTAACCAGTCATATGTTTGTTACTCTTGGCGTTGTAACGTGTAATTGCTAACTTCCCTTTTTAAGTCTTTAAACACAAACAAATGTAGTTGTATCTTGTGTACCAAGTAGTTTGCCCTTTTTGTAGACTATAACCGATTAGGATACCTAATTTTAAAGCATATGGAAAATATTGATGGAGCAGTGTCTTTATGAATTAAATAACCTTGGATGGTTACAAAAAATTAACAAGTCAGGAAAGAGTAAGAGAGAAAATACTTGAACATCATTTGCTGTATATTAGGATTAGGGCCTAAAGTTAAACATGCATGTGCATAATTGTATTGTGAGTAAAGTTACACATGTGTAAGGTCAAAGCCTTAGCGTATTGGGCACGTTAGTAATGGTTAAATGACTGACTCTGCCCGAAAGGGGTTACAATCTAAACAGACAATATACAGATGAGGAATGGGATGTAACAAAAAGCAAATGGTTGAACAATGAAGTTTAGAAAGTGTCTTGTTAATACAACAATTTTTGTTTTGAACATATAGTATATTAACGGTGTCAGCTGTATTGCTGATGCCTACAATTGTAAATGCAGATCACCCTCTCTGTTCCTTGTTTAACTAGAGAAATCCCTCAGAAGCTTAAAATGATGTACATTTGCCCTGTTGCTCCAGGTGCCACCATAGCTAAACAGTTTCCATATATTTATTCAACAGCAGTGATATGGTTCAGTCAGCACAGCAAAGCATTGCACATGATCTGTGCCTAAAAGCGACTGTGGAGTCTATTTGTTCCAGTAGATTTTCACTTTTTGGTTAGTAGTAGTATACCACTTAAACACTTTTTTTCCTCCTCCCTCACAGGGTGTTCCTGTAATGGCAATAAGAAACAAAATGATTTCTGAGGGGCTAGACCCAGATCTCCTTGAGTAAGTAATACGTCTATCTTTATACTAGGGTTGGAGTGCTACACACTTAAAGGCTTCAGTCATGCTGTCTGGAGTGGTTAACAACTGAGAGTGCCTATCTCAGGGCAGGTACCTCAAACAGGTGGTATGTTTTACAAATAGATTTTATCATGCTGGTAATGAATGTGAACTCCTGGATCACTAGAACAGTCTATCCTACCACCCCAATAAACTGGATTTTGTGATAAATGGTCACTTACACCAAAAATTCAGGTTGCTCTCAGTCCCAAGAGACCTCAGATCAATTGGGACCCTAGATCTTACACCAAAGATCATGCCTGTAGCTAATCCTAAAATAACCTATCTGAAAGTTTATTAATTAGGAATAATAAATATGTTTGTTAAAGCAAGCAAACATATACGTCTAAATGAGTTATCTAAATCCTAAATGACAAAGTTGTTTTCTGCTGAAAGGAAGGAACCCGTGGTAGTTTTAAATTGGGGGATCTAGATAAATTGCCAACCAGTAGTGCTGCTTCTCCTTGATTCGTTGGAGATGGTGGTTTTTCCAGAAGAGTAAATAGCATTACTTTCACCAGTGATGTCACCCTGTTCCTGGAAGTTGGTCTACTTGTGTCTCAATTCTCTCGCCAGCAGGCACAGCAAGGGAATTACTTGGCTGATTCATTCATCATCCTTCCTTAACACCTTTGTGGCCTCATCCAATGCCACAGGATTCTGTTAGCTTCTTCATTAGCAGCCAGTGGAAGGGAGCCAAATGGAGGCTGGTATCTGGCTGTGCTAGCCTGGGCCCAGAGGTGTAGAATGCTACCACTGCTTCTTCCTGGTCATTGAGATGTTCCTCTGGTGACCACCTCCTTCATCTACATATCAATGATCATGTTCATGCTCCCACCTTCACAGTTAACCAGTCCAAGTTGTACTGCACTTCTCACAGCAGCACCAAAGTCTGGCACTGCCTTTTACACAAAATAAGAGCAGCTAGGGATCTGCCACCTGGGGGCAACTGCAGCCAAAAAGCATATGAAGCCCTCACACTCCATGTGGAAAGAAGGAAGCATGTCCATGGCCAGCATTCTCACACATTCTCTGTTCAGTTTCACTGTTGCATTCATATTTTTGCCCCCTGCACTCCATTAGGGTCTGTTGAGTAGTGTTGCAGGGCTTAGCTGACAAAGTTTTGGAAACAATTGGTGGTGTCACAGTCAACATCTGCTCTTTAGTAGTCACAGTGCCTTTTTGCTTTTCTCCAAGTCCTGAGCTGGCTCGATCACAGCCCAGTCTCTCCCTCTGTTTGCAGAGCTGGCAAATAGCGCAGGTAATGTCGACAGTATCAATTTTGGAATGTTCCCAAACCTGCAGTGCAGCTGCTTATTTGCATTTTGTAGGAAGGGGTTGGAGGATTATAGCTCGTGATGACTCTTGCTGCCGAGAAAAATGCACAACCTTCCCCGCTGGAGTTCCCACCAAAGCTATGTCAAGCAGAGATTGAGGCAGGTTCCTCTTCCTCCATCTCCCCCCGCCCCCACACCGCACCTGAGAGCTGAGACTACCAGTACCAACCACATCCTTTCTGGAAGTGAAATAGTGGAACAGAGTTTTAGAGGGAGCTGATGGTCTCTGGTCAGTGGCCTGCTGCTGTGTCTCAGCCTTTATAAGAACAACTTCATGTGATGCTGGACTAAGTGGAGGCATGCCACTAATCTCACCAGCATCAGCACCACCCCCAGGCTGAGTCCCTCTTTCACGCGTAGGTGTATAACACAGGATCTAACAGTTAACTAAACTAGAGAAGGCTGCCCATTAGAAGTTGAAACATGTTCCTTATTTTGAAATATGTTGCTGATATTGGCTGGAAAATGCTGGGAAAGAATTATACATCATTTGGGATCGGCCTCAACCCCTTTTAAGACTCTGCAAAGTACTAAAATTCAGGCAGATGGTCTTAAAAATGTTTATGTAGAAATCTCTATGTAAATAATTAGCTTGCGTTGTACAGGTAAGTTATTTGGCAACTTTGTTTTGAAAAACAGATGCAACTTGAAAGTGTTTTGGTACCAAAACAGGCAATCTTCCCTTCTTTCCCAACTCCTCCATCCGCCCTGCAAGAAGGGATTAGAGAAGCGAGGCTCATTCCCAGGACCATGGAAATCTGTCCTCCTGCATGGCAGTCACATTGTTGCTAGATCTTTAGCTTGGTCTGACCTATTCTTCTACTCTCTTTTCCTCTTTTTAAAAAGGTACTGTGGCACTTTCTTCAGTTTTCGTACCAGAAATCAGGTGATCTAGTCTCTCCCTGCTTTTTCCCAGTGTCTGAAGTGACTTTTCTGAAGGCAGCACTTTCTCTCTCTGACTGGAAAGAGATGCTGTTTCTAGTGGGATGTAGTTTCCCTTCCCTCTCTATCATCTCTCCTCTCCACTATTAGCCTGTGACTTTAAAATTCCATATTGTCCTTAGCTCTGAATCTTTCCTCCCTTCCTTCCCCCATGCTTCCTTATTTTTTATTTTTCTTACACATCCTATTTTGTCCTCCTGGACCTTTGGACTTCAGGGATTGACCACTGTTGCCCTAATCTTGTCCGTGATCCTCCTGAGCGGGTCTCTACAGATCAAATCGCTGCAGTGCCATGGTAATAAGGAATAATCCTGAGAGGTGCTGTTTGTATGGGATGTGCATGGGAAAGCAGAAGCTTTATTGTTGTGTGTTCTCACAGGGCTAAAATACACCAAGTGACCCAGTGTAGGCACTTCAGGCATCTAAATCAAATGAATTCAGGTACATTTAATATGTGCAAAATTGAGGCTGGAAAGCACCTCTCTGTGACAGGTATTGGGAGATGACCATTAATTATGGAATACTACAGCATGGCTGACTTGGCAGTTATGATATCAGATACTACATTAATAATATATCTTGCAGGTGGTAATTAACGATGAACTGAGAAGTTAGTTTTCATTAATCTGAGCCCTCCGCTACTCTCAAATATAGGTATCTTCCATCCCTGTGTACACACTTAATGTCAAATTGTGCCGGGAGTGATGCCCCATCAGGCACTTATCTTTGTCACATTTCACAAACTAAGCAGAATTGAGCCTAGGAAATACTTGGCTGAGGGACCTTGAAGAAAAAACAGGTTCTGCAGGAAGTGATACTGGTGATTCATTAGGTGGCATGTTTTCCCAAGAGTTTATACAGAACAAATGTTCTGGCATGGTGTTAGCATATCTAAGAGTACACTACTTCCTGTATTTCAGAGTAAATGCAAGAGGCTTGACTGCTTGTAGTCACTGAAGATCCTGTGACTTTCTGCAAGTCAGATTTTCAGTCTTGGTATCCTAGCCAAATTCCAGTCTGAGTAATTGTTTTTGCCTACCTAAAATTATCCTGCAGTTTTAGTTGCGTAATGTATTCACTTCCTGTCATGTACTGTTTTCACTGCTTAGTGGTGCACAGCATGTTCCATTCTGTAATGTTCCTAGAACTCCTGAAGATTGTACAAGAATTTGGATTAATCAATACTGTCTGCTTTCAGCTTTCTCTTCAGGTGCCAGTCAAACTTCTTTTAGTGACTAAGGAATTTTCTGGTCATCTCTTAATGTGTCTCCAAATTGAACTCTGCTGGGTCTTAAAATCCAATGGACTGCAAGCTCTGAAGTTACACATCAGTTGAAAATGAAGTGGTTCCAACCCAATATATTTTTATATCTTATATTGTAAACTCGGGTTTTATTGTTTTTAAAAGGCTGTGTAAATTTATGGTGAAAGCTGCTAAATAAACCAAGCTATTAGTAGCATTTTGATCATATTTTTTCCCCCTGGAATTTAACGAAGTATAATCTTTCTTTTCACTTTTAGGACACCAGATGCCTTAGTGCCTACGTGGGGAGATGAAGTGAATGCAGAAGAAAGTTCTGACAGTGAATCTTCATTTAGTGACTAAAGAGACTGATTTCTGCCTTAGAGAACTTCTGATAAGTGCTATATATTTGGCGCTTTTTACATTATAGCAGGAGAATGGTAAATAATTATTCATATGGCTCAAACAAAACCAAACACCTTTTTTGGTGCTGAGATCCTCATGTTCTCTTCCAGGAAGTTTTAACAGACAAACACATTCAACCTGAACTAAGATCTCAATCAGTATAGCTCATAATGCATTATCACACACTGAGAAGGCCTTATACAAGATTCTTCTGTCTTGCAGAAGTAAAAAATGCTATTTATATATTAAACTGTCATTTGTGAAACTCTAATAAAGACTTTGGTCTGATATGATTAGACTTGCAATTTAACATTTTGTTTATCTAAATCCATTCTGCCTATCCCATAGCTTGCAGGCTAGGCTTTTCAAATTGGAATGGCCTAATTTCAGACTGATGCACTGTAATGTTTCTTATGCTATGGTTTTATACTTAAATGACGCAGCAAGAAATACAAAAGTTAGCTATTTTATAATGAACCCAATGAGTTCTGTATAGCAAACTGATCTAAAAATCAGATATTCAAAAAAAAATTAAATCTAATTTTCAAAGTGTAAACTGCTATTCTGACTTCACTCAGAATTTGATATAAAGTTTGATAAAGACATTTCTTTAAAAAAAAAAATGAATCTGTATAAATCCAGATTAGAGTGGAGTACAAGGCTACACAACTCCAGCGAGTTGTTTTGAAAATGGCATTGTGAAGGAAATGGGTTACCAGAAAATTATTAATGGAATATTGAAGCCTTTCACCACTTATTCACTGTGACACAGGTCAGTAATAACCAAAAGTAGAAACCACCCTCTGATAGCTGTTAGGCTCATTTGAAGTGATCTGTGGTCTTAGTTCATCTTATGTTGGACAAGAAACCCTCTCATAAGTGGTGTCCTTTTTGATAGTTTCATCAGAGAAACCAAGGATTTATTTTACCCAGATGATAAACCATCCTCTCACCTCTGGAGGTGGTATCTTGGAAACAGTGTAAAGCTACATTGGGGGGGAGAGGTATGAGAGACCCATTCTGTGCCTGATTTATCCACAGAGCTAATATCTTTTTCTAAAGCACTTAATTCACTGTATGGACCAAACAGTATGAAATTCTGTAAGACTTGTATGATACTGTGTGTTTTTACATCAAATTCTTCAGTGTACTTGGTCTCAGCGGGTCACAGTTGTATTCCTACACTGAAATGTTAGGCTAAGTGCAGCAGAACTACTAGATTGGCTGGATCATTTAAATAATGTCTTTTGGCATTCATCTTAAAACACAGAGGGAAGACTAGAATGCAGCTTTGATTATAAGCAAACTTATCAGGTTTTATTAAAGAGCTCATTACATCCTCCTGCCTTGAGCAGTGCTTCAGATAAAGGCTTTGCTCCAGCAAGTCATCTGTTCATTCTGTAACTTTTAAGGACCGCTCTTATATAAGCAAAATGGGAAGAGAGAAACTCTGGCCTGGTCTACACTTAAAAATTAGATCAGCGAAGCTATGTCACGTAGGGGATATGAAAAAATTCACACCCCTGAGCATTGTAGTTGAGCCACCTTAAGCCCCAATGTAGACACAGCTAGGTTGACAGAGGAATTCTTCCAAAAACCCCTTCCATCACTATAGAAAACTTATACACTATGGCATTATAGCGCCAAAGCTGCAGTGCTGTATCTGTGCTGCTGTAGCTCTTGTACTGTGGACATAGCCTATCTGTATAATCTCTACATTTAAAATATTTATAACCCATATGAAAGCGATGTGCACTAAAGAATAACTAGTGAATATTAATAGATCACATTTAAGCTAGCACTTGCTCAAGTAACAAGTAGTAAGATATGTTAGCAATAAATAGTTATTTCAGAACCTAAATGTGTATTGTAATGTTCTTTCACATATACTGAAACACTGGTACTTCATGAAGTCTATTTGAAACTGATGGAAGCACGTGTATATAATTAAAGCTATGTTTTGTAAACATGTTGTGACTGTTCATTGTATAACCGATATGACAATCTTTGGTCTGACTGTTTCACAGAATTGTCATAATCCTATTTAATACAAGTTAACATCTTTACATTTCATTTTCTCATTGGTGGAATTGCACAATGATCACTTTACACGGTTACATAAGGCTAACGGTGGAGGCTCTGTAATCTTCTCTAAAGGGAAATTATTTTATTTTTCTACATATCTTGATTCCGAATGTACTGAAGCAGAGATAATCTTGTGGTGGGGGGGCCAAGGTTTTTAAAAAGAGGAGCAAATAGACTTCAGTCCATATTTAGGCAACTGAATAAGTGACCTGACTCTCAAAACTCCTGAGGATCCAGCAGCTCCCACTGAAATCCCAACAGTGACCTGCATTCTTGCTTTAAGTTGATGGTGGCTGCTGGGGACTCCGCACTTTTGAAAGCCAAGTCCTGTCCTCTGCCTCTTTTTCCATTGTAGATACACCCTAAATGAGCAGAGGATGGACTCCTATCAGGGACAGCTTCCTGTTGTTAGGCCCTGGCAAGAGAAACTAATTCGCATGACCTTGTCTCTTCTAGATTCCAAGGCCAGAAGAGACCATTGTAATCATCTAGTTTGACCCCTTGTATAACATAAGCCAGAGAACTTTCCCAAAAGAATTCCTAGAGCAGATGTTTGGTTGTATTTCTAAATCTTGATTTTAAAATTGTCAGTGATGGAGAATCCACCATGACATTTGGTAAATTGTTCCAGATTGTTCTGACCTCGCTATGATTACATCACACACAGGGTGGGGTTAGTGGTTAATCTTTAAAATTGTTACTCACCAAACATAAAATACAACATCTCTAACTCAGATATAGCAGAGATTATTCCTCAAGAAGAATTTAGCAAGACCATTCAGAGGTTATTTTAATTTGTTTTTGTAATGCCATTTTAAATTAATAGTGAATTGAGTCTGTTTTAAACTAAATGATTTTTTTCCTCTGGTCACTAATAATTGAACAGCTGAATTTCTTCATTTACTTCAGAACTTGGATTAAAATGTTTGTTTTTAATGGTGGCATTTCAGACACTTATGACTGACCAGCCTTAAATGGAAGCTTGTATGTGACCATAACTGTAGTATTTGCTATTGGGCAGGCTGGAATCATTTGTTTTTTTGGGTACCATTTCTACGCAGAGGAGGGGTCAGCACTTTGCAGTGTTGTCATGCAGTTCTTTTGCATGGTTTACACAAATCTTGCTGCCATCTGCACTTCACAGTTGTTTCCACTTCAGTGGAAATATAACTTAACCTTGAAAATCCTAAACATGCCTGTTGGTTTTAAGCTGAAGTGTAGAAGCTGAAATAACTATCCCCTCCCTCTTAGCTTCCGTGAGAGAGTCCCCCTCTCCCCTTCTCAACCTCTTTAGACCCTCTATTGAATATGTGAAGTCTTGCCCTCTCCACCTGCATTACTTGAGCTGCCAATCGCAATCCTGCTCCTGTGGTGCCAGGAATGTGCTGTTCCCACCTGGCCTCCAACCTCAACTTCATCTGCATGTTACTACCATCTCATTGCTGAGGGAGGGGCTGTGACTCTGCCAGGAAGGGGGAAGGGAAGCACAGTGCACCTGCTGAAACAATAAGGAAGGAGTACTAAGTATAGGAGATTGGTTTGGGACTCAATCGTTTCAAAATTGTTGCCCTAGCCCTCTCCTATCCTAGAATCCTCTAGTTATTTGGTTCTAACTCTGATTTGTCCTTAAACACTTCCTGCAGGCTAAACCTATTCCATTCAGTAAGCATTCACGGTCTTCTATGCAATGCAAAACAGTGCAAGAGAGTGGTTCATCTTGGGTCCATGCTAGTTTCACATACTATTTCATCCAACAGAAAGGCCAGCTTTCCAGGTAAGCCTGCTTTAAAAAGAAGTTGCCAGCAGCTAAAAGATGCAGTAGAGAATAAATGAGGTGAAAGACATTCAGATAAATACACCTTTCTGCAGCCACGTCTTAGATATTTTAAAACTTCTATCTAGGGCAACGCTACATTTTATAGGCCTGAGGGCTATTTCAGTCCATAGATGGAATATTTCTTTAAGATACTTAGCCTCCATAGGGAGCACTCCAATATTGCAGTAATCTTTATTATTTATCTTCACAACATCCCTGTGAGGTAGGGAAGTGCTATTATCCCCAGTGTGCCTCAGTTCCCCATCTGTACTGAGTGGCTTAGTGACTTGCCCAAGGTCATATAGGAAGTGTGTGGCAGATCAGCACATTGAACTTGGGTCTCCCAAAGTCCTAATCTAGCATCCAAACTACTGGGATGTCCTTCCACTCAATTCCCCTGATCAGCTGCAGATTGAAAAGAAGTTTCATGGTCCTTGCAAGTTGACATTATTTGTTTTTTGATCTTTAAATATCTGGTGACGGGTGTGAGGATGGGGACACTTGGTTATGCACTGATATGAGATGCTTCAAGCTCACTGCAACATTTTAACCTTCATGCAGTTGCCCCTTTTAATATGTTTCTATTGCTGACTGACTTGTTTGTTTTGGATATCAGGCAAGGAAAATCCCATTGCTTCTGTTGAATTTTACAGTCAGTGCCTAATGAAAGGAAAAGATAACCATTCTCTCTGGGGATTTTTTCCTGTTTTATGAATAAATTAAATAAATCTTCACTTCATGGTCTGCTGCTTTGTCAATGAAGTAATAAGAACTTCATACGCAATATAATACTTTCACTCGGATCAGCACCAACACCCATTTGCAATCTAGTACATTTACTGAAATCCGTTTTGCTTTTGATAGTGGTGGCATGGCAGAGCATTGTAAAGTAAATCATAGGCTTAAGTTTCATCAGGAATCTAGCCTCCATAGTCATATTGGAATTGCTGTATATAGCTTTATCTGCAGAACAATGTACACATGGTTCTTTTAATTATTTCCACCAAATTTGGGATCTTATTTTATGGGATGATTGCAGGTCTCTTATGTCTAAAATGTCATACTATTAATACTTAACAAGTATGTGGTGCTTTATATGTTCAAAGCTCTATATAGGAACTTAGGAATTGCCATACTGGATCAAACATGTGGTCCACCTAATCAAATATCTTGCCTGACAGTGCCCAACACTGGATGCTTCGGAAAAGGTGCTTAAGAGGAGGGTGTCCTCCATATGAAAGTCTCATCCTAATCCCTAAAAGAGATTAATTTAAACACTGAAGCATGAGGGCTTTAACCTTTCCATATTCTTTTGGATTAACTGTTATACTTCTGGATATTCTTGTTATTTGTATAAATATCCAATCCCTCTATCTAATAAAATATTCCTTTAAAGAGGATATGTAAGTTATTTCATTGATAGGGAAACGGCGACAGAGAGGTGAAGTGATTTGTCTAAGACTACTTGGAGTGTGGGTGACGGAACTAGACCTGGAAGTTGACACATTCCCAACCAACTCTGTACATTCATGGTTTAAGAATAGTCACTTAAACCAGTGGCTTTCAAACTTTCTAGACTACTGTACCCCTTTTAGGGGTCTGATTTATCTTGCATATCTCCCAAATTTCACCTCCCTTAAAACCTACTTGCTTACAAAATCAGACATAGAAATACAAAAGTGTCATAGCACACAATTACTGAGAAATTGATTACTTTCTCACTTTTACCATATAATTAAAAAAGTCAATTGGAGTATAAATATTGTACTTACATTTCAGTGCATAGTATATAGAGCAATATAAACAAGTCATTGACTGTGTGTAATTTTAATTTGTACTGACTTCGCTAGTGCTTTTTATGTAGCAAATATCTAGATGAGCTGATGTTCCCCTGGAAGACCTCTGTGTACCCCTGGGGTGAGTGTACTCTGGTTGAGAACTACTGACTTAAACCACTATTTATTTAAAAATCCTGTAAATTTAAATCCAAATCCAAAACTAGACCAGGAGTATGGACAAAATGCAGCAGGACACCTGTATATTTAGTTTAAGGTTTTGTGTTTTTTAACTTGGATTGGAAACAACTGAACATGGCAGCATCTTCAGCCTCAGCAATCCTACTTTCTTCTTGAGCAATCTATGGTCCATCTTCAGGCCATATTTTTTTTTAATGATGTTGAGATGATAAATGTTAGTAGGGTGACCAAATGTCCTGTTTTTAAAGGAACAGTCCTGTTTTGGGGGATTTTTTCGTATATAGGCGCCAATCACTCTCCACCCCATGTCCTGTTTTTTCACCGTTGCTATCTGGTAACCCTAAATGTGAGAGATGGGTCCAAAGTAAAATCCTGCATCTGAACAGCCATAACCTTTGAGGAAATTTGGGTCTTGTACTATCTTAATGACTGACTGGTGTCATGTCTCTGATGGACTGAACTTAAACTCCATAGTCGAACATGCTTAGACTTGAGGAAAGTATGGATCTTTACTGTTCTGCCCTTTCTCTATATAACTGACAGAGAAACTTCTAGTTGGAAGTTGTAATACACTCCATCTGAGGATATGTGCTGTGTCCTTTAGCTTGATGGTCCTTTTTTCTTTCTGAATGTATTTTTGGACTATGTCTGTGAAGCCAAAAGCCCTAGTAAAATGGTTCATGATCTTGGAAGCAGCCTCTTATTGGAGAAGTGCAGGCTCATAAAGTGAAGAAAGTGAATGGGAAAAACTGTACACAGAGAGGAAGAGATGGAGATCAAATATTTTTGTACATGCATATGGATTAATACTTGGTCTTGTTTATCAAAATCTGGTCTAAATAAATCATAACTCTTTTATAAACGTTTCTGTATCAGGAGCTCTGTAGTAATAGTAGCTTTACCACATTGTCACGTGAAATCTTGCAGCACAGTGAGAAACTGGGTATCAAATAATCCTACCATCACACTGCTGCCAAGAGAGAGACAATATGGAATGTTTTATAAGACCTATCATAAATGATAAATCTAGCAAAGGATGCATTCTTCCTCTCTGCTTTCACATGAGTGTGCTTTCTAATAGTTCGTTTATTTAATTCTCCAACAATTTTATGCCTTATTCCCACCATGAGTCTTCCCAAATACTTAGTTATGTTCTCATAGTGAAGTCCCAAGTTTATACTGGCTTTGAGGACCTATAGGAATCTTTCCTTGATGTAGGAAACTAAATGCACACCGTTAATGTTTTAACCAGTTGTAGATTATGTATCCCCCTGCTTTCCAAATGACTGCCTATGTACGGCTTCATGAGCCATGGCATTAAGGGGTAGGCCGGGTCCCCAAGGATAACGATAGGCATTTCAACATCCCCAACGGTTATTTTCTGGTCCGGAAGAAAGTCCCTTCCTCCAGTTTTTGAAACAGACCAGAGTTCCTGAAGACGCGAGCATCATGTACCTTTCCCGGCCATCCCACGTTGATGTTAGTGAAACGTCCCTTGTGATCCACCAGGGCTTGCAGCAGCATTGAGATGTACCCTTTGCAGTTTATGTACTCGGTGGCTTGCTGCGCCGGTGACAAGATAGGGATATGGGTTCTGTCTTTCGCCCCACCACAGTTTGGGAATCCCATTTCAGCAAAGCCATCCACTATGACCTGCATGTTTCCCAGAGTCACTACCCTTGATATCAGCAGGTCTTTGATTGCGTTGGCTACTTGGATCACAGCAGCCCCCACAGTAGAATTGCCCACTCCAAATTGATTCCTGACTGACCGGTAGCTGTCTGGCATTGCAAGCTTCCACAGGGCTATCGCCACTCGCTTCTCAACTGTGAGGGCTGCTCTCATCCTGGTATTCTGGTGCTTCAGGGCAGGGGAAAGCAAGTCACAAAGTTCCATGAAAGTGCCCTTACGCATGCGAAAGTTTTGCAGCCACTGGGAATCGTCCCACACTTGCAACACAATGCGGTCCTACCAGTCTGTACTTGTTTCCCGGGCCCAGAATCGGCATTCCACGGCATGAACCTGCTCCAGTAACACCATGATTTGCACATTGCTGGGGCTTGTACTTTGTGAGAGGTCTATGCCCATGTCAATTTCCTCATCACTCTCGTCGCCGCGCTGCAATCGCCTCCTCACCTGGTTTTGCTTTGGAATGTTCTGGCTCTGCATATACTCCAGGACAATGCGCGTGGTGTTCATAGTGCTCATAATTGCCACGGTGATCTGAGCGGGCTCCATGATTCCAGTGCTATGGCGTCTGGGCTGAAAAAAGGTGCGAAACTATTGTCTGACGGAGAGAGGGAGGGAGGGGCAAGTGACGACATGGCTTACAGGTTCAGGGAATTAAAATCAACAAAGGTGGCTGTGCATCAGGGAGAAACACAAACAACTGTCACACAGAATGGCCCCCCCAAACATTGAACTCAAAACCCTGGGTTTAGCAGGCCATTGATTTCACGGAGGAAGGTGGAAGCAAATGAATACAGAATAAATCTGGTCCATCTATTTTTTACATCTTAAGCTGGCAGCAGACGGTGCAGCATGACTGATAGCCATCGGCATCTTCTGGGTGTTTGGCAGAAAATGCTCTATTACGACTGCTAGCTATCATCGTCAAGATGGTTCAATAGGACTGCCAGCAGGACTGAGTCTCCAGGAGACAAAACATGTCTGCCCAGGTGCCTCTGACCGAACTCACTGAGGAATATGATGATGATGATGGATATCAATCATAATACACCATCCACTGCCAAAAGGCAAGGAGCTGCTGCTGTATAACAATGCAGTACCACGTCTGCCAGCACCCAGATAGCCGATGATGGCTACCAGTCATACTGCACCGTCTACTGCCAAAAGGCAATTAGCTGCTGCTGTGTAGCAATGCAGTACCACGTCTGCCGGTACCCAGATGACATATGGTGATGGTGAGCTGAGCTGAGCTGAGCGGGCTCCATGCTTGCCATGGTATGTTGTCTGCACAGGTAACCCAGGTAAAAAGGCGCAAATCGATTGTCTGCCATTGCTCTGACGGAGGGGGAGGGGCCTGACGACATGTACCCAGAACCCCCCGCGACACCATTTTGCATCATCAGGCATTGGGATCTCAACTCAGAATTCCAATGGGCGGCGGAGATTGCGGGAACTGTGGGATAGCTACCCACAGTGCAACACTCCGGAAGTCGACGCTAGCCTCGGTACTGTGGACGCGGTCCACCGACTTAATGCACTTAGAGCATTTTACATGGGGACACACACAATCGACTGTATAAAACCGATTTCTATAAAACCAGCTTCTATAAATTCGACCTAATTTCGTAGTGTAGACATACCCTAAGATGTATTTTGGTATTTGCAGAAAGTATTTGGTTAAATAAACTTTTATTTTATTGCAAGACACTTAGCTGTCAGAGCAGCACAGAGTTTGGTTCGGAATCAGAGTTTGGTTTCTCTTACTAGCACTTAGATTGGAGCTTTAGCAGGGGTGAGGGGGGAAGGGATAGCATAGCCCTCTTTAGAAATTCAGTAGATATAACAAGGGGCTTAGTGCTTGCTGTAGGTTTCAGAAGAGCTTCTGTTATAAACCCCTCTTTTCACAAACCTAACTTCCCAAAATATTCATCTTTTTAGGTCAATTTTTCTAAGTCCAAACAAATCTCTTCAGCTGTTTTTGAATTAGAAGAGAGATGGGGAAAAATTCTTTCCCATTTAAAAAAAAATCCAACCATACTTTATTTTTGTTACATAGAGCTATAGTGAAAATAGATGACATTTGAAACTTGGCTTTGAAACAGTTTTCTCTCATTCCTCCACAGGCAATCAGACACTCCCTCTGCACACCTCTTTCCAACAATGCCTCATTAAGGAATCCCTCCCCTCTGATCCTTCAGGTAAATGATCATAATTCCAGGAGTCAAATCCTTTATGCTAAGAAAATGGCCTATTGTCAACAATGACCCCAAATAACTCCCCTCAGTGGGATCTCTGTCCCTGAAAACCTTCAAGCCTTTATTTCATAAAGAAGTAAAACAGGGTGCAGATGTGCCTTTTTTGGTTATGTTTTTACATTTGTTTTTGTCTGATTTTCACTAGTTTTTAATTTTTTGATAACTGCGGTGGAACCAGAAACTCAGCTGGTGTAAAATGGTATAGCCCCTAGTGCAGTCAAAAATGTACAAAACCAATCCACTATGATTAGCTATTAGTCTTGGGCTGTGGCAATTCCAATGTACATCCAGCATTATTTAATAGAAAGTTATATTTATTTGCATATAACAAAAGTAGGGTATCAAGGCTCAGCTATACTGGTAACATTAAATTAGCAGATGCTGACTGTGCTTTCCATAATCTGCATTCTTTACAAAATGGCTGTAACACATTTATCAAAATGTTCAGCTTGCTTTCATAGCTGGAGTAAATCGTAAACAAATGGTAACCACATGTAATTTATTTACAGCAGAATAATTTCGCTTTGTTTGGTTTCATTTGTGCAACCTCTGTGACCTACATAAGGTTTTGGATCTACTGGGTATACTCTTTTTTCTGAAAAGCCAAAGAATTAACAAAACTAAGTAGGCAGCAGGATTTGTTTTTAACATATCAGCTGGTAGTTTGATATAGTATCAACAACATTTCTGGTTACTGAAAATTACTAACAAAAATTTCTTCTGTCTTAAGAGCATTTTTAAAAATTCAGATTTCCTACTGAAAGTACACTGTTAGTGACATATGTTACTCTTCTGTAGTTACTCAGTACCAATCTTGCACAATGCTGAAAGCCCTCAGCTCTCATTGAAGTCAATGAGGGTTGAGAATATTCAGCAAAAGACTTAAGCATGTGCTGGGATTTAGTATGCGCTTAAAGTTAAAAATGCGGTTAAGTGCATCCTCGCAGGATTGGGACCCAAATGAGATGCGTCTTGAAAATTATTTTAATTGACATTGTGCCTTTTCAATTATATTAATAGTCTGTTATAGTAGGGAAAATACCATTTGTAAATTAAGCATTTTATAGTGTGCCGCTTTAATTCTATTGCATTTTACTATGTTTTATGTATTTTCCCTTGCTTTATTAAATACATTGTAACCACTTATTTTTTTTAAATAAATAATTCTTTTGTTTTCGAAGAATTACTGCTTGTGTGTCTATTCTTGTGCAGAAGTCTGTATCTGTGTCCTTTCAGGGGTTAGCAAGACTAGCATTCCCTGGGGAGCCCTCTGCAAGTTGGAGACAAGCCCCCTAGTAACACCCTGGCAATTCCTTTAGGGCAAGCCACAACCTTGTTACCCTTCTGTTAAATTAGAACCACTAACATAATTAGTAATAATAATAAGTAGGCTAACATAATTGGCAGGCTTGTGCTCAAGACGCTAAGAGCCCCACACAAATTTGTAGGTAACGTAATTACCATCTAAATTTTAGGGTAACAGTGTGTTGGGCTTATCTGATGAAAAGCCCCAGCATAATAGATCTAGGCAAAGGCACCGAGAGATTGGAATGGTGAGGGAGAACAGGGATGGATCAGGATGCTTGTGAAGGGGTCAGCGTGAGGAGCCTCACTCGTGAATTTCCTGACTTTTGTGGCTTTTTATCTCTGCCTTAAAGTTTCATTGTTTGGATGGGCTGGGTTACTGATTTGGCAGATCTTTATGCAGACTTATTCTGTTACTGAGGCTATTAGCAATGCTCTTTTTTTTTTTTAAAGCCTCATTTAGTGGACAAACGTGAATACAATATTATTATAGACTAGACTGGTAACGCTACCTATTAAGGTTGGCCAACACTTCTCATTACAAGACCCTGTTTGCTTTAATAGCATTGCCAAACTTTAACCATTTCTTCTGAAACTTTCTATGACAAGATGGCTGAATTTTTCTGGAAAATGTCAGTCAAAACAGTTCAGCCATTTTCAAGGACTAGATTAGAGAATATGTTGTTTTGCCCATGGTAAAAAAATAAATAACTTTTCTTTGGAGAAGCTTTGGTACCTGCATGCTCTGGTACAGTCACTTGAAATTTGGAAGGGAGGTAACCTTTCTATTAGGGTTGTGGCTTTTTGCCTTCCTTGTGAAAATCCATTCAATTTTGGCCATATTATAAGCCTGTGAAAAATCATAGCTCGCATATGCCTGGTAGAGACTTGCTAGAGCTTCACAGCTACATTTCCCAAAGTCAGTCTGCACTTGGCATGTTTTCCCTCTAATGGCTGCTCCTGGCCAGGATTGGGCCAGGCACCAGAGCTGAGAGCAGGGGCCCTCTCTCTTCTATGCTCTCAATGAGCCCCCTGGTGGGCCCAGGCAGTGGAAGAGGAAGCTACCTCATTCAGATGCAGAGGGAACAAGAACTCAACCTGGGAAGGTGCTGGGGAATAGATTGGGACATAAAGCCTGCGGGAAGGACTGTGACTAGAGCAGAGTGGAGGTGGAAACTGAGACTGGTATATGTGGGGAGACTGGGACTGGTTGGGCAAGGAGACTGACAGCTTGGAAGGGAAATAGGGGGACAGGGAGCCAGTGGAGAAGAGAAGACTGAGCATAAATGACGAGTCTCGTGTGGTGAGCAAGAAGACTAGTACTGATAACTGGTAGAGGTGGGCAGGGCAGACAGATGTGATGAGGAACTGGAGTGCTGGGGGTTAACTGGCACAGGCTAGGCAAAGAGACTGAGACTGGGAACAGTGGAGGAGCAGGGGAACATGAGAAGGGGCGATGACTGGAGGCTCAGGGAATGAGACAGATCAGACAAGGAGCTGGAAGCGGGAAACTCAGACTCCGAGTAGGGTGGGATTGGAGTGGAGAGTCCAAAAGGGTGAAACTAGAACTTACTGGGAAAGGAGACTGGGGCTAAGATGAGACTGGGACTGGCTAGGTGAGAAGAGGGGTTGGGATAAGGAACTGCAGGTGGGAATGGAATGGGGATGGGGAAGAAGAGGTCAAGCTTAGGGGGGGAACAGGCAGAAGAGTCCGTGCCCAGTAAAGCGCACGTTCAACAATCTTGGGTTCTATTCCATGCTTTGCAAGTATGTCACCATTCCTCTGCTGGTAGTGAATGTCTGTGAAACCCACTGGGCAAAGTGCCCCATTCCCCCCATAGTTCAGGTCCACATTGATGATAACTCACTACTGCTATATGTTATACCATTAGCTCTAGTAGCAGAGATCTGTGCTGGATTTAAAAGTTCTAGCCCTGCTGATAACCCATGAGAGTGTCAATATGGTGCCACATGATGGAATTTGTTTTTTCAATTTGCTTTTTTAAAACCTAGGAAATTACACATTAACTTTCTTTGAACATAGTTTTTTAAGTTGCATAGTCAAGCAATCAAAAGTTAGAAATTGCCAGAATTAAGGTTGCCTGTTCAACTTTAATGCAGTCCACTTATGCAAATGTATTATGTTCCAGTCTTTAATGGCATAAATTGCATACTGTTTTTTTCAACGGACCCCTGCTTCAGAATGGACCTGCTCCAGGGATGAATTAGGGTTGTGTGTGAAGGAGGCTGTTTTCAGAAGGACCCCTTCCTCATTTGTTGCAGAAGTTGGAAGGTGTGTCATGGATGAGGCAGAGGACTGTGGTAAAAGAAGAGATGATCTTACGGTTAAGGCAGTTGAGTGCCACTCAGGGGAATTGGTTTCTATCCCTGCCTCTGCCAAAGAGTTCCTATGTGATGCTGGACAAATCACAATCAAACCTTAAACTTTTCACAAGTGGTCAGTGTGTTCCTCATTTTCTGGGTACTCAACTTGATACCCAGGGCCGGCTCTAGGTTTTTTGATGCTCCAAGCAAAAAAATTTTTTGCTGCCCACCCCCAACTCACCCCCTGCCAGCCCTGGGCTCTCTCTCCCCCACCCCAACTGCACCCTCCTGCCACCCCAGCCCTGGGTCACTGATAACTTGCTCCCAGAGCGGGTCATTCAGCAGGAATTTTGGATGTGCACAGAACACAGACAGGATTGGTTCCCATATGGTTACAGAACTGCAGTAAAGTGGAACAATTTTCAGCTTGTGTGATTGAAGGATATCTGGATGCATATTATAAGACTGTCCTACATAAATGAGGAAAAGTTGAGGTGCCTTTATTATTCTTTTGTTCCATTCTTTGTTTCTATGGGGAATTTGCCAATGCAATAGCACTGTCTTCCTTTTAAACAAATAAAACTAAAACTAAAAAAAAACAAAAAAAAGCAATGGCTGTTGAAAATAGCAATTCCAATCCTAATAACCACTGGGAAGCATTTCTTGCTCAATTTATTCTACTTTTTCTACAGCAAGTTACAGTGGATCAGTATATTTGATTTGGGAGAAATGAAGTAACAGCTGCCCAAACTGAGCTTGAGCACGCCTGAATTTTGCGGGTGTTCAAATCTGGAAGACAGGTGCTAGATTCCCTTTCTGAATATTAGCTAAATCTGGAAAAGAAAAGTCAATTTCTGCTTCCATGGCTCAGAAGTGTAAATCCTCCTACGTGCCTGGTACTATATCTAACGCTGCCCAGGTCCTAGTAGAGCCTCCCCTCTTTTACTTTTCATTTTAAATTCTAGTGGGATCCACGTACCTCCCTTGCTAGGCTTCAGATAGAGAGGTGCACTGTCCATTTAGTCCACCCAATTCTTTCTTTGGGGAAGAGCCCAGGGCTGGGGCGGCAGGAGGTGCGGAGAGGGGAGGGGGGAGCCCAGGGCTGGGGTGGCAGGAGGTGCAGGTGGGGGCCAGAGCTGGGGCGGCAGGGGGTGCAGGTGTGGGGGGGAGTGGGAGAAGAGCCCAGGGCTGGGGTGGCAGGAGATGGGGGTGGGGGGAGAGCCCAGGGCTGGGGCAGCAGGGGTGTGAAGGTGGGGGCCAGAGCTGGGGCAGCAGGGGGTGTGGGAAGGGGAGAGTCTAGGGCTGGGGCAACACGGGAGTGCGGGTGGAGCCCAGGGCTGGGGTGGGGGCAGCAAAAAACCTAGAGCTGGCTTTGTCCCTACCATTCACAGCAAGCTGCAGCATGAGGTTTCAGTTCCACACTCCTTCCCCCTCCCTTTCCTGTTAATTGCGGCCAAAGGAATGCTGGGAAATGTAGTTCTTTCCCTGCTCCAGGGCTGGCTCTATAGGCAGGGAGCTAACCAAGGAACTACAGCTCCCAGGGCCCCCTGTTGGTTCTCAGGTCCCATGCTGGATTCTTGCGCCCCTGCAAATTTGCTGCCCCAAGCAACGGCTTGCTTTGCTGGTGCCTAGAGCCGGCCCTGTTGATACCCAAGGGTCTGATTTCCAGAAGCCCAAATTAGCGGATACTTTTGACCTTAATCTTTCTGTGCCTCAGTTCTCCATCAGTAAAATGGCGATAATCCCACCCCCTTACCTTACGTGGCTAGTGTGAAGATACATTTATATAATGTTTTGAAGCCCTTGGACACGATAATGATGAGTGCCATAGAAAAGCTCATGAGGAAATTGATGTCTGTATTCAGAGAAGGGTTTGACTAGTGTGCACCAAATAAGACATGGGGTCACACATTGAACACTGGGTTGGGGGAAACAAAATACTAATTAATTGTTCATTCAGTGAGCACCACCTATTCTGTGCACTGAATGAGGTGGGGTCCTGGAGGTGGGGGGGAACATGTAATTAAGGACTGGATCATAATACATACACACACAAGTGGACCCAATTACAGTAGCACAGGCTTACTTCTAGCATCGCCTAACTTTTGAGTGCTTAACTTTGCAACCTTAATAATGTTCCTTTAACAGTTTTTGTAAGATTTTATATATAATGTTATGTTATATATATAATGTATGTATGTAAAAAATATATGGAGATGGGTACTGAGAGAGACTGATCTGTCTCTTCTTGTGTGGGGGAAGAAAAGATACCAAATAAGTGGTAAAAAGTAGGCCTTGATGCGTATAAAATGCTGGGAAAAGGTCTAGTAAAACTTTGGCATAAAAAATAAATGCCAATAATTCCTGCTAAATATTGTGGGGGTTTCTTAGCAGAAAACTGAAAGCCCTATAGCTTCCTGATGCAGCAGTAAATAAAAAAAAGTGTAATAAACAATGTCCTGACAAACCAATCAGTTGCCACAGGCACTTATCATACATCATCTGAACACATATTTTTGGCTGGCAAAATGGAAAAGGGGCAGGTTTAGGATTAATGAAAATTACGTGCCACTTTGAATGTCTGGAGAATGACTGAAGGATATAAACTGTGTATCTTGGCCATTCCCAAATGTATATGCCAGCCATTTGGGAAATGAATTAGAAGTAAAGTTGCTGTATTTCCCTAAAGTTACAACTCAGGTGCATTTTTAGAGAACATTGTTGATTATTTTCCATCTAAAAGGGCTAAAGTGTTGGTGGCCCAGATCTCCAGTGTCTATTTTTTTGAAATAAACAAAAACTCTGTAATAATGGCTATACTATGCAATGCACATTTCCCTAATTTGGCTCAGGTGAAACACATGAGATGCCAAAGATTAATTTCTCTTAAAAAAAAAAAACTGGTGAGAATTAAAGCAGATGTGACTCTACATCATCCATCTGTAGTCTTTGGGGACACGGTCTGATGTTCTAATGAACGCAAAGATGCTGGAAAGTTGTGTAGATGCTTAAAGTGTTGTGTTAAGCAGATGAGAATTAACATCTTTTAAATAAATGGAACTTTTGAAAGATTCATTGAAAAATCTACAAAAAGATTATTTTAACCAGCTCCTCTAACTCTTAAAAGATCCTTAGAAATACTTGGAACAAGGTGTGATGGATTTATATGAAGACATAGAAATTTTAGT
The DNA here is from genome assembly GCF_013100865.1 of Trachemys scripta elegans. NCBI lineage: Eukaryota > Metazoa > Chordata > Testudines > Emydidae > Trachemys > Trachemys scripta. Next base: position 98,971,512 of record NC_048298.1, read on the forward strand.
CATATTTCCTTTGAAATAATAGGGATTATTTTTATGGTTGGAGTGAAATATTTGTATAAAATGGAAAAGTTTAACAATGTAAATATGATATATTTTATTCTTTCTTGATGTAATTTTGAGATGTTTTGGCTCTCCTTTTCATTTGTATCCTCACTTAAACTGAAGACTTTATAGAACACATGGATCCATAGACTGAATCAGCTTCTTTTAAGTGGATTCATAATGAAAATAGAAGGGGGGATAGAAAAATTCTATGCCTCAAATGTTTGTCTCTTTATATAGAAAAAAAACCCTAATTGTTGGTATATGATTTTACATACTTTGAAAACTATTTTATTTTCTGTTCTTTATTAAAATTTCCAACATACATATGAAGCATTTTACAACAGAATGATTTGTGTATGCATATGAATACATTACATTACACTATGGAATTTCCTTCTGATTTATGAAGTTCTGCAGAGATTAAAATGTTCTTTCCCTTCTCTCCCCTACATATAAAATAATGAGAGACAGCATAATTCTGTGGTGACCTATAAATGTTTTGTTACTGGTATCACTCATGATTGGTGAAACAGACAGGAGCTCAGAATCCAGGATGATGGATGTGGCATAAGAATCTACATAGACCTGGATAGAATGGAAAAGCCACAAGTGAGTAATGCGTGCCATTCCAAACTCATGTTGGTAAAACCTTTATACTGTATCACGTGTATTCTTTGCATAAAAAAGTGTGTGTGTGGCGGGGGGGAGGTTGTATAAAGAGATGACTATCCCAAAATTTTGCTTGGTGTCCTCTCTTTAACAGGAGCACCAAAACTGTATAAAAACTGTCACAACTGGGCAGGCATGCCTGCAAACTAGAAACTGCCCAATTAGGTTATAAAAATTCTGCAGGATTGGATATTTGTATACATCAGCCAAGCTCTCTAAAAATAATTAAAAAGAAAAAGGCATCAAAGTTTGAAAATCAGCAAAGAACAATATCCTGGTAGTAATAAAGCTCCAGTGAGAAGTAAAGATCAGACCCTTATTTCTAGCTATCTTATTTAGAGATTTTTGTTAAATTCCCAGTTTTGTTTTGTTTAGATGGCCTAATTTAACAGCTTCCAGTTCCAGAGGCTGCTGGTTTGGGGACAAGTGACTCATAAACAAAAACGTAGTGTCAAAGCTCTAAGGTCAGAGCCGTTTTCCACAGAACAAGATCAGAAGGATCTGATTCTCAGTAGTAATACAAACGAATATGTGGGTTTCTGGGGTTTAGTATTTTTTTATTTTAAGAAAATACACCAAAAGTGCTATAAAATCTTCAAAGGAAAATTTATTAATTATTTTTAATATTGATATTCCTTTGTTATGGTTAGATTAATGAATATTGACCTTGGACTAAGGGTTCAGATGGTGAAAGATACCAGGGCAAATGTTGCAGACTAGCTAATAAGGAAGAGCCACAGATAAAACAAGGAAGAGCTGTGGGGGAGGGGTAAAGGAATGGCCTTGAGCCATATTTTGCTGCTTTATGATGGACAAAGAAGATCTGAGAACTATTTTTATTTAATTTCTGTTTTTACAATAGAAGTGTAATCCCTTGGGATTTAGAGAGCATGGCCTCTTTAAAACATTCTTAGGCAGAGGAAACGCTGGTTGTTCCAGAGGGAGGGGAGTCAAGAGAGGGAGAGGACAGGGGTATGTAGGTGTCTGTAGCTCCAGACAAGAGGGCCAACAGCGAGCAGGCCATCATGTCACGAAGCAGCCAAGAGCCAGCCTGAAAACCAGGAAGGACAGAGCAGTCGATGAGGGACATCCCAGGACAGGACCAGAAGGAGCACTGTGCCAGGAAGAATCACCTGGGAAGGACAAACCAGAGCTGGACTTAGAGTCACTGTCACCCAGAACTGTAGGGGCTGTGAGTACAGGGGCTTGTGACCTTGCATTGGGAATAAGGAGGGAGGCTATAGCTAGTAAAGTGGGGAAGTTGTCGTTCCGCAGTTTTGTGGGGAGTAGCAGAAGAGGACACCAGAGAGAGTGCTTAATTTGTGCCAGAGCTGAGCCCTGCCACCTCTCGGTTTGGCAGTTCATAGCCCCAGCACCTCTGGGGTTGCCATGTCAGTTATGAAAGTAAAAAAATTGCTTGAGCCCTGACACCTCTTTCATTACAAATTAAGCACTGGCCAGAGGGATTTGTTGGGGAAAGTTTACTGGCACCAAAGACACCAGGAACACCCACAACTCACTGCCAGAATGGAACTCTGCCCAGGGTTCCTGAACTCTGAGTCTACACACAATGCTTGGTATCTATCCTCTTATATTGCGATACCACTGGGCCCATTGGTCCTCATGTTGATATAACCTTATTTTACTGCTTGTCCTGTCTTTCCCCCCCTGCTGTTTTTCTCCATTCATCCACCTGTAAATAAAGATTTCCCTTCCCTATATTTGTTGTGATTTTCAGGGGGGAGGATGTTTAATTCAGGTGGTTTGGAACAGGTGCCCATCAGAGCAGGCCAAAGCCACCCTGCAGAGCGGACCCCATCTTGGCCACAAGGGTGCTGTAGTTACAGAAGTTTAGGCCTTTTCTAGGAGGCTCTCTGGCTTCCACTCAAGGATTGTTGTTAAAAAAAAATTCCACTGTTGCTCCTGCTGATTCAGCTCCAGTAGTGGAAGGAATAGTGGGAGCCCTTGTGCAGACTGGGCTCCAGGCACTGGCTGGTGTTAAAGGTGCCCTATGGTCCAACTCTGCTCAGAGGACATCTTCCTTTGAGAAACTAGATGAAATGTGCCTTTATCAGAGCTAAGTATTATTATTATTATACTTAAGCCCCTTCATATTCAGTTTAAAAAAAATTTTACCAAAAAATTCCAGCGTTTTACAAAAAGTATTATTCATTTTTTTTCTGATTTTCACCCTACTTTTGTATCATTCAAATATATAAAAAATAACTTGTTGTATTAGGAAAATACAATACATTGCATGAGATATGTATTAAAATTTGACCTGGGGGAAAATTCCTTCCCGACTCCAAATATGGCAAATATGAGCATGTGGGCAAGACTCATCAGCCAGATACCTGGGAAAGAATTCTCTGTAGTAACTCAGACCTCTCCCCATCTAGTGTCCCATCATCGGCTGTTGGAGCTATTTGCTGCTGGCAATCACTGATGGGCCACATGCCATTGTAGGCCGTGTCCTCATACCATCCCCTCCATAAACTTATCAAGCTCAGTCTTGAAGCCAGTTATGTTTTTTGCCCCTACTGTTTCCCTTGGAAGGCTGTTCCAGAACTTCACTCCTCTGAATCAATACTGACCTTAAATGAAATGTAGTGTCTGCAATGCGGGCCGGGTATTTCCATTTACTCAGATATGAAAATATTGATGGACTTAAGTTTTGCTTTGAAATTCAAAGAATGCCAGGTCAGCACTGTGACAGCTGTGCCTCTGCTCAAGTTTTGAACTAACTGTTGCTTTGGTTTTGTGGGCCTCATTGCTTCTTAGCTATATATTTATTTTACACTGTAAAGTTCATACACAAGATAGGTGCCCTTTTTTCTCTGTGTTCTAAAAATAAACAAACAAATCTCGGTATCACATAGAGTTCTTGGAGTTTACTTCTCGTTACTTGGTTGGCCTGTCTCCAGGAAACAGACAAATAACATTTTTTATTTCTTGTTTTTTTGCTCAGAGTAGGTGTTTATTTCAGAAAGAATGGGCTCTGCCATTAGGCCTATTGCCATTCCTATCTTGAATGTACAGTGTGGTTAATCCTATCATCTCTGGAGACCTGGGATTCAATTTCGTTTATGTACAGTCAGAAGTGAGACCCTGATCCAAAGTCCATAGATAGTCTCTTACTGACTGTAATGGGCTTTGGATCAGACCCAGAAGCATGGTTATCTAATTCCCAGTAGAATATGTCTAGTTCCATTCTATACAGGTCTTATACTGCCCACATCACTGTAGTATCTGAGTGCCTTCCAGTTAGTGTATCAAATCTTGTGACTAATATCTGACATTCTTTCTCTCCTCCTCTCCCTAGTGTAATGTTGTATTTTGTTTTGTTAGGCTTTTTAAAAAATATGTATATGCTGCTCTGTGTTTATATTAGAGAAAGCACCATCAAAGAAGTACACCTTCCAATTGGAGTGAAAGGTGGGGTGCTTTGTCATGGTCTTTAGTGTCTGTGGGCATTTGTTCCACAGGCTGAGATTGGCTCTTGAGAAAGTTCTGTCTCCCAGATATGTTGCATTACTATAGTCCAGCCAGGAGGTGACAAAGGCATGTGTAACTGAAAACAGGTTATCATTCTCCAGGATGGGACAGAGTCCCTTTGCCAGATAGAGATGGTAGAAATGTTATTTGCAAATGCTGCTATGCAAGAGCTTAGTGTCAGTGAAGAACCCAAGAGCACTCTTATCCTAAACTACAGACTGAATTGGCCAATTGTGGGTGTGTACCTTCAACCAAAGGAGTCTGCACCTGGGCTGCAAACTCCTCAAAATGTTTTCATTTGCCCACCAGCATCACTCCATCTTGTTCAGTTTCAACCAGCTGTTCTTTATTTATGAGCTGATCTCATCCAACCACTGGGCCATGTTAGTGGTAGAGGTATAGCTGTATGTATTGAAGGATAGGTAGAGCTGTATATCATCTGCATATTGCTGGTGCTTGACTGCATGTCAGCTTACCAGTTTAGCTAGTGGCTGCATGTAGCTCTTGAACAGGACCAGAGAGAAAACTGATCCTTGTGGAACTCCACAAGAGAGGTCTGGTGGCAGAGGTGCAATTTCCCATCACTACTCATTGGATGCATCCTTCCAGCAAGTACTCAAACCCTGCACCCCTGCCACCTCTCTCTAGTGGAACAAGAGTTTCTAATAATTGACAGTGTCAAAATGCTGCAGTTTGAGAAGGATGAGAATGGACATCTGCCCTCCAGCCATCAACAGCGGGAGATCATCCACCAATTCCACTAAAGCTGTTTCCATCCCATGTCATAGGCCGAATCCAGATTGTGTCATGGCTAGGATACTGGCTTCAGTTAAACGAGTCTGTAGTTTGCCTTTGACTAGCTTCTCTATGAGCTTGCTCAGAAATGAAAGATTTGATAATGGATGGTAGTTGGTGAGATCCAATGTATCCAGGGTAAATTTCTTCAGTGTTGGTCCCACTATTGTGTGTTTGAAGGTGGAAGGGAAGATTCTTTCTCTGAGTGAGGCATGGGCTATTTCAGTCATGAATGACACCGGTTGCTCATGATCTTTTCACAAACCAAGAGGGGCATGTGTCAGACTCTTGAGCCATGACCAATACTTTTTGTAGAGTGAATGTACCAAATGCAAGCAGACTGTTTCCTGGCTGATATGGAGGGAGCAGATCCATCCTGTTTGAGAAGCCTTCCAAACATGCCTACTTTCAGCAAAGTAGGATGATAGTTCTTTGCGGTACTTTGTGCTCAGTTCTGTTGTGACCTGTAGGCTTTCAGAGTTAAACAAGTAGTTTGCCATCCTGAGTAGCTCCTTACGGTGGGGTTTGGCAGCTGTAATGGAGGCTAATAGTAGGCTTTCCTTGGCCTATAATATAGCTTCAGCATAGGCTTGGAGAAATTCTTTGTTTCAACCTGGCTGTTTCAGACTTAGTTTTCTATTGCTGCTCAAGTTTCTGTCCCACTCTCTTCATCTGGCAAAGCATGTTTGAAAACCAATATCAGTGTTGGCAATAGGAAGGAAGGGACTATTTGGGGGCCAGTTTGTCAATGTCTGAGGCTAGTGCACAGTGATAGTGATTCACAAGATCCTTGGCACCATGTCCTGTGGGTGAAGAGACGCTGGCTTTTAGCAGGCTTTGGAATTTGGGCTCCAAGGATCTTCATAGTTGAATCAGGATATGGAGTCTTTCTTGTTGGCTCAGAGAGTTGATGATGATCATCTGTCCAAGACAATGACTGGGATATTGACATCTAATCAAAACACCAGGTCTGGAGCATGGCCAGCTGTATGGGTTGGACTGGAGATGATCTGAGAAAAAGCCTAGGGAGGCAAGTGAGAAGGTGACTTCTTGGGTTTTTCATCAGTGGCCTTATCAACAATAATATTGAAATCTCCCATGTTGGCAAATCTGTCTGGTATTTCACCACCATTGCCAGCAAGGTATCAGGGAGCTTATTTCTAACCCTGTAGCCTTTGGTGGTCTGTAAATGAGCACAAAACTCGTGTCAGCTCCGATGCTGGTTTCTATTGCTAGATGAACGAATTCAACTGATCTTCTCTTACCAGAGGCACCTGTTTTAGATTTGAAGTTTGAAGAGAATATTAATGCAATGCCACATGCCTTCTGAGTCTGTGATGAGTCAAGTAGTCTCAAGGGACAGGCTCGCAGTGTCATCCAGCCATCTCTATGATGCTGACAAAGCTATGCCCATTGTATGGTGCAGTTGGTAGTCTCTGTTCAGGAAAAGACCATTTTTTAAAATTTTGTTTTACAGAAGTACCCAGATATTTGGTCAGGGTCCATTTTGCAGGTGTTCTACAAACCTATACCAAGAGAGTCACAGCCTCAAAAAATAGTTTAATACCCCCATCCTACAGACACATGTGCTCTGCTTCAATCTCATAAGTTTTTCAGAATAGACAAAACATGCAAGTGGGAGTAAGGAAGAGAGGGAGTTGGAGAAGAGAGTAGCAGTGTCAGGAACATGCAGTTACACCGACTAACTAGAAGAACAATTCCACAGGGTTTAAGTAGCTAAATATACACTAGATATTAATGGTATCAGTGATCACTGCTGTATACCTGCCCCCTTATTTTCAGTTTCCTAAAGCTGCTTTGTATAGGTGTCATAGTAGAAGTGGATCTTCAAGGTCCCCTCACTAAGTAGCAGTAAGCATTTGCAGAACCAGAGCTTCATCCGATTCCCATTGAAGTCAGTGGGAGGTGGCTATCACAGGGCAAAAAACTATATTTACTACCTAGCTTAGTTTACTACCTAGCTACTGCATGTGTGCATAATTAATGAGCTGTGCATATTTTTATTTTTTTGCGAAGAAAAAGGCTTCTGCAAATGTTGCTGCAATTCCCTCTTTTGCCCACCAGAGGGTGCTGTGGCAATAGACTACAGCAGCAGCTCCTTGCCAGCAAGGGAAGAGAAAGAGCCTGCCCTCTTCACAGCACCTGTATGGCCAGGTCAGGAGACAGGGACTATCATAGAATATCAGGGTTGGAAGGGACCTCAGAAGGTCATCTAGTCCAACCCCTTGCTCAAAGCAGGACCAATCCCCAGACAGATTTTTACCCCAGTTCCCTAAATGGCCCCCTCAAGGATTGAACTCACAACCCTGGGTTTAGCAGGCCAATGCTCAAACCACTGAGCTATCCCTCCCCCCCTAAATAAATGGAGATATCCTATCTCCTAGAACTGGAAGGGACCTTGAAAGGTCATTGGGTCCAGCCCCCTGCCTTCACTAGCAGGACCAAGTACTGATTTTGCCCTAGATCCCTAAGTGGCCCCTTCAAGGATTGAACTCACAACCCTGGGTTTAGCAGGCCAATGCTCAAACCACTGAACTATCCCTTCCCGCACTGTGTGAGGTGATGGGGGGTTCAGACAGGGGCTCATAAGGGCTACTGGGGGAGGACAGACTAGGGCAGGGGTTGAATGGAAGTGGAGGCACAGGGCTACATGGTGAGGGGAAGAGGGTGCAGAGCTACATAGGGACAGGGGAGTGGCCGGGTGAGAGTACAGAGCCATGTGGGGACGGGGGAGGGATACAGGACCACATTGGGATGGGGAGAGTGGGTGTCTGAGCGTGGGTGGAGGGACACATAGGGACAGGGGGTGCAGGGACACATGGGGATGCAGGGTCACATGGGGACGGGGCAGATGTGCCTGACTGAATGGGAGAGGTTAGGGGTCAGCCAGGGTCTGCATAGGGGAAGCTCCCTAACAATTCCTTCCCACTCGCCAAAGCAACCTGTTCCATACTTTTCCCACTTATACCCAAGTTCACACCCAGGCTTCTTCTCAGCAATTTACTTCCCTCTCCCACAGTTCCTCCATTACCCCTGACTCCCTCAAGCCTTTGCACTGCTTTTGAGGGGTGCGGGAAATACGGTTCTGCATTGTAGTTTAAATGAATTATTATTCAGAGTTCTGTATTAACATGCCCAGTAAGGAATCTTTTTGTCAAAAAAACATTTCCTGAATCTTTGGACAGGTATTTTGAAATAAATGACCAAAAATAATTGAAACTGGTGTGATTGTATTGTGTTATTTTGACAAATAAAATATGCAAAATTTTGCAAAATTTTAAAATATTGTGCACAGAATTTTGAATTTTTTGTTGCAGAATTTTGAATTTTTTGGCACAGAATTCCCCCAGGAGTACTGGTTGTGAGATCTTGTCTTATTGTTGACACTAAATTTTAAGCACTCTGTTGTGTCTTCTATTCCTTCTCCATAATGAAAAATCAGTTTTAACAGGGTGATTGTGTTAAAAGTGCACAGTTCTTTCTGGTTCTTCATCCCCTCTCACAGCTATGTCATTATCATCCATAAGGAACTAATTAATTTGGAAGAGACTTTAAAGTTACAAGCTCTCTTTTCAGAATCTGTCTACTGATTTAGGAATGTTTTAGGGGTATATGCCAACTCAATAATCAAAATAATTTGGTATTGGGAATCAAACCACAGCCTCTGAAGAACAATGGAATTTACTGCTTGCTCCAACTTATTAAGTAACAGCACCAGCTTTTTGAATAAAGAGGAGCCTGATAAGACTTGATGTAATGGCAGAGTAAGTAATTTTTTCTTAAAACAATACTTGTTCTTTGAGCTCTTTAAGCTTAACACAAGCAATTTCTCACTTCATAACTTTCCTTCCCATGACCTTGTTTTGGAATACAATACATGCAGATGGCCTACTTAACAGAAGGGACCCATCATATTCTGCCAATTTCCAGCTACATTTAAGTACTTACGGATGACTCAGAAACATTTCAGCCTATGGAAACAAATCTCTTTCTGTGTGGAAGGACAGATGTGTTAGTGGCTATACATTCTGCACTAAAAAAAATCCAACATATGACACCTGGGCAATAGCATATGGGTGGTATTTGACTCATTGTGGTTTCAAAAAGGGACAAAGAGATCACACATTTTTGCACGTATCTAAACAGTGTGCTTAGTATAGCGTTCAGTAGCAGAGACCCCCACATTGTATTTTTCAGTATCCTTCACAGAAAAGTGACTATACAAGCATGAACCTGAACAATAATTAAGAAGAATTAAAAGCAGCAGCAAATATGAAATGGTGACAAGGATTGAGCATTGCAAACAGTAATGGAAAGTACATTCCAACTCAAGGGGGTTATTTACAGAAAACTCTAGTTCCCATTACCACAAGATTATAATTTAGGACAAATGGAAGTAACCAGCTAGTTCTGAAACAGCAAGAGCATAAGATAAGGACAGATCAGTCCAGTTTATTTAAGGATCTTGGTTTTCAGCTTAAATCAAAACCATCCAATAAAATGACACCAATTGCAACATTCTTTTTCTTAAGAAATAGTTTAAAAAACAAAACAAAAAAACCCTATTGGAAAAAGTGACAAAAAATGGCAAGGCTCATTTAAAGGAATTTTCATTGGAATTTTTGTTGTTCACGACATCTGCTGTAAATTGCACCCAGTGCCACTTCCTGTTTATCTTCTTTGCAGTTCATATGTAGTTGTGAATAGCAGCAGCAAAGTAAGCTTTGAGTGTGTGTTTGTGTACCGTGTTGGAATGCAGGCGGCAAACAGTAAATGAGATTGAAAACAGTCTTTGTATTTATATTTTCATTACTAATGCAACAGCTTGTTTCTGCATACATTTATGCAGTTATGATTCAGATAAAAAAAAGCCCACCCAGTTTTTTGAGGAAGTTGCAAGACAAAAAGGATCCAAAAAAATAAACACTGAAAATGAGTATAACTAGATGCTGAAAAACAGACACCCCCACATGTTGGGGAAGATCCTGTAAAAACCTTAAAAATATAATTTTCAAAACATGAAACTTTGAAACAATTGCCCCATAGGAGATCATACATGTATACACTGAGTGGTTTGATATCTGTAAGTATGTGGGCTACTGCCTTCTGAATAAACTGTATCTTTGTGATCAAAAACGCCTGAGAACAAATCGCAATAATCTAGCATTGACTTGATCATGAGCATTACTGACAATCAAAATCACATACCAATCGGGAGTTCATTTTAGCAACATTTTATATGAAATGACGGGTTGTCAATAGACTAAATACAGCCATTACCTGCACGCTGCACGTAGGATCTGATGATACATTTCATAGATTTGTGTGAATGTGTGGTTGCAATGTATTCCATTCTTTCTAACACAGCCTGATGCTGGTATTGCTTGGTCTGAAAAGCTGCTGCCACTTGTGCAGCCTCTGCTGTTGGAGGCTCTCATCCTTTTGGTAACTGTGTCAAAGCCTCATTCTAGGGCCTTGTTACTCATTATCTAGCCCAGGGCCAAGTGCCTTGTGGCTCTTCCTGCCACTTGGTATTAGCACTTGCAGTTTTTGAAAACACTGAGCAGATTCTCCGTTGATATAACTTGGTGTAAGTCCACTGAATTCAATAGAGGTTTGTAGTTTAACCTCAGCTGAGTGTTTGGCCCATTACTGCCTTTTTTAAATTGCCAGTGAAGAATCTCTGGAGTCTCTGCTTCCCTGTCTAGTGGTGTCCCATGCAATGCTGAGTCTCATCCAGGAGAAAGAATTCGCTTTCTGCAAGTGGAGCACCTATCACAAGACAAGACACCACTCACTATCCAGACACTGCCACTCTTTTTAGACTCTCAACCCAGGGCATGGGGAGAAAGGAGAGAGTCACTAAGAACACACCCTTCCTTCAGTGTCTCATTTGAAGGGTCCTCCATTCTCCCACTTTTGGAGGGTGTCCCACAGGGTTCTGTCCTGGGCCCCCTTCTGTCATTTTGCTGGGAGAAAAAAAAATTTGAGTGGCCATATGGAATTAGACCAATGCCCTCTCTCTAACAGTGGCCTGTAGTGGATGCTTAGGGGAAGGTGCAAAACCAACATAGTGCATCAAACTGTGCAGTACTATATGATAGATGGGAGGGTTCTTCCTAACCCTGGCTGGTGAGCTCTCACTTCTATATAGCATCTGCCGTATCATGTCTTAGGGCCTGATCCAAAGCTCGTTGAAGTCAGTGCAAAGACTCTCATTTATTTCAATAGATTTTGGATCAAGCCCTTGTTCTCTTAAGTCATTCCTTCCCATCATTCCTCTCTTCCAACTTGTCATCCCTGCCGCTGAGCATTTTCATCGACTTTCCTTGAACCTGTTCTATCTAGATCTATGTTTTTTGAGATGAGGTGACAAAAATAAGAATGTACCATTGATTTATATAACTGCATCATAATATATCTGTATTATTCTCTGTGGGCCCAATCCAATTCCCTTTGAAGTCATTGGATGGGGCACAAGCCCCATTTTACCTGATCATTTAACTGCTGCAGTACATCAAGTAGACTCTTTTATGGAACTACCCACAGTGATGCTTACATTTTTTTTAAAGATGTTACTGTTAATTCAGAACCCACCAATATGTTCAGATGGGGAAATTCAGCTCAGTGTAGGAAGCTAGTGTAAGGCCCATGCACCATTGAAGAGCTATGTAAGTGCTCAAAACAAGCTAAAATGGGTCTTCGGCCGTGTATAAATCTTGCGCTAGCCCTCTGCTTGGGGATGGATTTAATCCAGATGGTTTAGGAACCAATCGCCTGAGGTGCTGAGAGTCTTCGTCTCTCTGGGATTCTCGGCAATCTGCAAGGCTAGGGTCTTTGTTTTGTGCATCACTTTCTATTTGGGAATCTTGAATTTTATCTGGCATTACGATGGCCAGTTTCCTACGTTGTCTTTCTAGTGATTCCTCACAATCCTTTCTAGTCTTTAACTTAGTTAAATAATTGTGTAACCAGAAAATATTTTTGGAGTGTTTAGCTTGCCATGATGTACTATTTTCTCTAGCAACAATGACTTCTGGCTTCCTTGGGTAGACCGAAGATGCCGGGTAAAGTTGCAAGTTAATTTTTAAAAATCTGATTATTTCCATTCCTTTTTTGTCTAAATTCCAGGAAAGTAGCAATAGGGATTTTGTATTGCCTACAGCAAACAGTAAGCATTTTTTAAATTCAGCACATGGGGTGGGGGACTCTGACTGTAATATTAATATTCAGATTTTAAAGCCATTTGGTGAAGGGTAGTACTGAAAGAACCAGCTTCACCTTTTGAAAACATTGGCAATCTCACTTTTAATTGCTGTAAGGTAAATTTTATAATTACCCAAAATATTTGGTTTAGCCTCTATTAAATTAAGCAGTGCTGCTGGCTGTAGAAACGATCTCAATTTGCCCCAGGCCCCGGGCCCCGCAGGGCCCCCCGAGAATATAGTATTCTATAGTATTGCAACTTTTTTTTTATGGAAGGGGCCCCCGAAATTGCTTTGCCCCAGGCCCCCTGAATCCTCTGGGCGGCCCTGACGGATTTAAATCTCCCAGGCACTGGAGTAAGAAGACTACAAAATGGAGGAAAGTAAAACTGATTTGTTGACTGTCATGATGAAAGATGACTCTGGAACAGGAGAACAAAAACCACATACTAATACTAACATGCTATAAGAGTTTGCTTTGCCAATGCAATCTGTGTGAACTGAACATTATGTAACACAGAATGACGACAGCAGACAAAAGGAGGACTTAGAAATGGTGCCATCTGTTTATCCCTAAAACCAAAAAGAGCAAATGCCAAAGGAAAACTTGCATATTCACAAGAGAACGAAAGCTTTCTGAACCCTGGCTCTCACTTACGTCTCCAGCTGTTTCAAAACTTCTCCTGCAGCTACTTGGGCGTCTCTCTGATCTTACCACTTTTTGACAATCTTTACACATGTACATTTTATGTTGAGATGCAAACTAAATTAAGTTAGAGACCTAATAGAAATCATATTTCTTGAATCTGTGGCATTGTTCTGATGCCATGTGTTTATACACTTCAGCTTTTTAAGAGGACAGTCCATGTTCATGTCTTCAGGGAGAAAAGCACAGTTTCATAATCAAAAGCACAACTAGAGGCTAGCACTTGACCTTCCTTCGCCATCTTTTCTACCCTGCTTACAAAAACATTGTGTATATTTGCCATTATTAATCCCTCTGAGCCAGATTCGTTCTTGGTGGAATTCCATTGACTCCAATGCATTTCTTGGAAAGCCGGGATTTTTCCTACTTTGTGAATGTGTACATTTGGTAAGCAAAACAATTACATTAAAAATTAAAGTTTATATCCACATACAGGGATTGTGAGCTGAATTTTTGTTTGCTTGGGCTAAAAGTCACCCCTTTACAGTACATGAGAAAAGTTTCTGTACTTCTTGAGTCCTATTTTGAGGGTGTGAGTGGTGCTGGCCCTCTGCACAAGAGGGTTTTTTTTTCCCCCTTGAGAGATTAACTAAAATAATCATTTCACTTAAAATCAAAAACTACTGTCAAAATCCATTCCAAGGAGTAGAGAGTCAGGTGTGTTATGTACAGAGCTAGTCCAAGTAACACAGGTAACAATACTATTTTCCATACTTATTTGTCTAATTATAATGAAAACAGGACTTTTTTTTTAAATAAGAGCTAAATTATTATATAATGGAAGACTACCTTTGAGAGGGACAATAGCACCCACATAAAGGAATACTAACGCCACACTGTAAAATGTTAATGTTTGACTTTGCCAGGGCCACCTGCATGAATGAAACCCAATACAAACCAACAATAATAAGCAATCCTAGGTTTGCAGGATCCCATGGTATTTTTCAGTCTTGAAATCCCAGCACTGTGACACTGAGAGACCTGGCTGCAAAACCCCATGTTTCAGGTCTTTAGATAGGAGTACGGTCAGGGCCGGCTCGAGGCACCAGCAAAGCAAGCAGTTGCTTGGGTCAGCAAATTTGCAGGGGCGCAAGAATCCAGCATTGGACCTGAGAACCAACAGGGGGCCCTGGGAGCTGTAGTTCCTTGGTTAGCTCCCTGCCTATAGAGCCAGGCCTAGAGCAGGGAAAGAACTACATTTCCCAGCATTCCCTTGGCCACAATTAACAAGAAAGGGAGGGGGAAGGAGTGTGGAACTGAAACCTCATGCTGCAGCTTGCTGTGAATGCTAGGGACAAAGTCAGCTCTAGGTTTTTTGCTGCCCCTACCCCAGCCCTGGGCTCCCTCCGCACCCCTGTGTTGCCCCAGCCCTGGACTCTCCCCTGCCCACACCCCCTGCTGCCCCAGCTCTGGCCCCCACCTGCACACCCCTGCTGCCCCAGCCCTGGGCTCTTCTCCCCCCCCCCCACCTGCACCCCCTGCCGCCCCAGCTCTGGCCCCCTCCTGCCGCCCCAGCCCTGGGCTCCCCCTCCCCTCCCCTCCTGCCGCCCCAGCCCTGGGCTCTCCCCCAAAGAAAGAATTGGGTGGACTAAATGGACAATGCACCTCTCTATCTGAAGCCTACCAAGGGAGGTACGTGGATCCCACTAGAATTTAAAATGAAAAGTAAGGGAGCGGAGGCTCTACTAGGACCTGGGCAGCTTTAGATACAGTACCAGGCACGTAGGAGGATTTACACTTCTGAGCCATGGAAGCAGAAATTGACTTTTCTTTTCCAGATTTAGCTAATATTCAGAAAGGGAATCTAGCACCTGCCTTCCAGATTTGAACACCCTCAAAATTCAGGAGTGCTCAAGCTCAGTTTGGGCAGCTGTTACTTCATTTCTCCCAAATCAAATATACTGATCCACTGTAACTTGCTGTAGAAAAAGTAGAATAAATTGAGCAAGAAATGCTTCCCAGTGGTTATTAGGACTGGAATTGCTATTTTCAACAGCCATTGCTTTTTTTTGTTTTAGTTTTAGTTTTATTTGTTTAAAAGGAAGACAGTGCTATTGCATTGGCAAATTCCCCATAGAAACGAAGAATGGAACAAAAGAATAATAAAGGCACCTCAACTTTTCCTTATTTATGTAGGACATTCTTATAATATGCATCCAGATATCCTCCAATCACACAAGCTGAAAATTGTTCCACTTTACTGCAGTTCTGTAACCATAAGGGAACCAATCCTGTCTGTGTTCTGTGCACATCCAAAATTCCTGCTGAATGACCCGCCCTGGGAGCGAGTTACCAGTGACCCAGGACTGGGGTGGCAGGAGGGTGCAGTTGGGGGGTGGGGAGAGAGAGAGCCCGGGGCTGGCAGGGGCAGCCAAGGGCAGCCAAAATTTTTTTTTGCTTGGGGCAGCAAAAAACCTAGAGCCGGCCCTGAGTACGGTGAAGATTTTGAATAGCAGCAGCTTTGAGCTATCTGTGCACTGGGCCATTTTAGGGAGCAGTTTGACTTGATCCCAAAACATTTGCGATTGCAAAATTGTGCTAGAATTGCATTCTCCAGTCACCAGCAGATGAAGGGAAAATAAGAAGTGGTTCCAACTATGTACTAAAGTCTTGTCTTCACTACCGTGTTACACTGGTGCCGCTGCACCGATGTAGTGCGTATGGTGAAGACATGCTATGTCGACGGGAGAGCGCTCTCCTGTCAACGGAATTATCCACCTCAATGAGAAGCAGAAGCTATGTTGGTGGGAGAGCGTCTCCTACCGACGTAGTGCGGTGTAAACACCACTTTAAGTTGATGTAACTTACGTCGCTCAGGGGGTGGTTTTTTCACTCCCGCGAGTGACATAAGTTACATTGACTTAAGCAGTAGTGTAGACAAGCCCTGAGATGTACAAATGCCACAGATGGTGTATATGCCAATAATCAAGAGCTGATGACCTTTTTGATCTCGCTAGCCATATTAAAATGTTTCTGCACTTCTTTGCTGCATATTGGTTCCCTAACCTTGCAGGACATCAGTAGAATAAAGCTCCATTTCTCCTTAATTGATATTAGCATCAGAATACTTACTATACCCTGGTGGTCTTCCTACAGAAATCATTTGAATTCTACCTCTAAAAACACAGGCAAGAAATGATGTTGCACACCTCAGCAGCTCCTCTTGTACTTTCAGAATGGGATATATTCACCCTGGGAGTAATTCCATTGACATCAATGGAATTACTGAACTCTATTGACGTCAGTGGAGTTACTCCAGGGATGAATCTGGCCTGGTATTTGTAAGTAATTTTTATTTGGAAGGTAAAACGTTATTAGTCAAAGTTTTTGACAACACTGTCCTTCCTTAGGGCTTTAACAAACAAATGTTCCACTTCCTGATTTTGAGGAAGAGAAATACAGGTTTGAGGTATTTGCTATTTGGGATAATTCTGGCACACATTCTGCATTCTGGAATAATGTATTGACAGGAATTAAAATTAAAAGAGAGCGCCAAAATATTATATTTGATGATTAATGGTGCTGAGAGGCTATTGAGTAAAGGTAACTTGAACACTGCTTTGAGGCCCTGTTCAGGCTGCCATTGATATCTGTGGAGAAACTCCTATTGACTTCAGTGGTGCAAGATCAGTGTTGGACTCCAAAGAGGATTATCATCTCCCTCACTCCTCTGCCCAAGTTCAGAAGGGAAATTGCCACTGCTGAGTGAGTAGAGAAGTAAGGGGAAATCCCAGCTCCTAGTATTGGTTTGCTGCTTCTGCTTGCTTCAAGGAGCAAAGTTGGTGATGTTGCTACAGCTCCCCTCTACTGGGAGGAGAACGGGATGAATGATGGTGGGGAAAATATGTCTGGATAATTTATTTTAAAATATCATGAAATTCATCAAGTTTAATTCAAATGTTTGATGTTCTGTAAGTGGAAGCGAAGATACAATCTTGCAGCAAGATCTGCCAGCTGCTGAAGTCCCTTACAAATTTAGGGCTAGAGAGAGTTGCCTGCCACCACTTCCTGAATGAAGAGGAGAGATGTTTCACTGGGTAGGCCTCCTTTTATAGTTCACTCCACATACAATGAACTTTGGGCTGGTGGGGGGAGAAGTAGTACATGCATTTCACTGTAGGAAGTTTCCACTCTATTCGATATACACTGTAGTAATAATGATATTTGTACTTGCTTTTTACCTTGTTAAAGCACTCTGTGTAAATTCACTAATTAATCCTTACACCACCATTTTACAGATTGGAAACCAAGACCCAGAGAGGGTTAAAGCCAACATTTTTAGAAGCATCCACTCAATACACAAGAGTATCCATGATTCCAATCAAAGTCAGTAACAGTCTTGGATGCTGAGCATCTCTGAATATCTGCCTATCAGTGTCGCAAATTAAACATCCAAAATTAATGGACACTTGGAAATTTTGTCCTATACAACTTGTCCAAACCACACAGTGAGTCATGCATGCCAAGCTCCTAGTACCATGCTCAGTCCAAAAGGCCACCATGCAACCTCATGTGCAATGCGGTAGAGTTAATTTTGCTGAATATAACTTTTGCATTTCTTGCTCTTTTTGTGTTCAAATTTTAAACCATAAAATATTGCCTATTTAACTAAGAACTTTTCCCTATTTAACTTCCTTGTTTAAAAGAAAGACAAGAAGAAAAACTTAAATGAGACATGATTACTATCTGTGAATGTAAATGACTATTCATATATGCCATAGATTTCAAACTACACATATCAGTAGATACACAAATAGTTAGCCAGCAGACTATGAAACCTAATAGGCTTTTTTTTTATTACTATACATGTACAATAATGAATTTTTAATGGCTGAAAACAATTATTTTTTAAATAATTTGTTTTAACTTCACATGCCACTATCCCTCACTGAGGACTGGTTACATGTGATGTTTGAAATGTTAAAATTAAGATATTTTTGAAGTATTTTGTCATGGAATCGATACACCCTAAGCTGGTTTGGCAACCAAAAGGTTAACACAAAAAACATCCTGTCTGCTCAGCCAGCTGTGAAGATAAAAGGACTCTAAGGGAGGAGGCAGGGTGGCTGCCAGAGAGGCAGAGGGACTGTGGAGAGAAGCTGATGTCAAAACTTGAGAGAGAGTGAGTAAGAGGCTGGAAAGTCCATAGGGGTAGGAAGCAGCCCAAGGAACAGCAAGGAACTTGAGAAGGGTTAACTCTGGCTGTTTTGAACAAGGAACCTGAGCTGGAACCCAGTGGACTGGACAGGCCTGGGTTTCCCTTACCTCTTCCCCAGACTAAGGAAAAGGGAAAATGGTCAAGGACTAAAAGTTTTAGAGCCTGGAGGAGAGAATCTGAGACCGCTGGACTTTGAGAGTTCCATATTTTTAGATTTTTCTGTTAACTGAGAAAGGGGATAGACTGAGCAGGGACTTAGCCAAGCACTAGGCCATGTAAGATAGACTGCCAGGATGCTGGAAGGGATGAAGGGAGAGTTAAACTGAATGGACCTGTGCAGCACCATATCTGGACACAGGGAGGCACTCTAGATACAAGGGCATGCTCCTACATACTTGTAAAAACAATTTGGAGTGTTTTTAAATAGAAAAAAATATTATTTTCAGATGCCTAATTTGAAAATGCTGAAAAGATTTTGTTCAAACTTTTAAACAACATTCATCTTTGTGGGGAGACTAAGCATGGAAAACTCCCCAAGAGCAGGTGGTTTGTAATGCAAATTGGATTGCAAGTTGAATTGCAATGTTAGGTGCATGTTTTTGCTACTGCTAAAACTATCATGTGGCAAGCAGCTTCTCTGGTGCAGATAACGGAAATCGATTTAAATATTAATGTCATTATAAAACCAGCCTTTGCAATTGTAAAGTGCACGAACTTAGATTAAAACAGAAAAGGGAAAATAAAGCAATTTAAAGTAAAGTGACACTATGAAAACTAACAGAGTGTCCTGTGGCACCTTTAAGACTAGCAGATGTATTGGAGCATAAGCTTTCAGGGTGAATGCCCACTTCATGTATTCACCCACAAAAGCTTATGCTCTAATACATCTGTTAGTCTTAAAGGTGCCACAGGACTCTCTGTTGCTTTTTACAGATCCGGACTAACACGGCTACCCCTCTGATATATGAAAACTAATACAGTCCTTTTTCTCTAGAGGTATAGGAAATGAAACTAACCGGCCCAGTGTCCATAAATTGAAATAGAAACTACCTACAAAAGTATTTGGGTTACAAGGACAGCTAATAATTTCTTCTTCTTGAGTGTGGGAAATGCACAGTGAGAACGTGGTCTATTGGTGCCATCTATTGTGTATTTTTGAAACCATAAATATATCAACCTTAAATGTTGTAGGAATTGATCATATTCCCCACTAAAAGGTAGAAGGGCTCTTTGCACATTCCAGCACTACTTCAAAATTGTGGTTGAACTTTACAGAGAGACTTCTATCTCTTCCATTCCTTAGAAAACTTACATCATAGTTACTTTAATAACACCTAGCAGTGAAGGCCTTCTCATGCTAAGTGCACACACCTTGTGAAAGATCCTGCCCTGTAGAGTTTACAAGCTAATAGAAGCAGACACATGGGAAAAGATATAGGCAGAAGAAAGCTACATATCACAGCTAGGCTAGGCTGTGTTCAAGTAGCAGTTGTACTCAACAGAAGGTTTCTTTTCATTATGTGTTCACCTAATTTTTATTACAATTTACTGTTCAACTACTTTTGCTGCCTTTAGTGGTCTGTTCTGTATACTACCTATTTTGTAACCTAATCTTTTTACAGAATAATATCACTAAATACTAGTATTCACAAGCTTTCCAGGCAACTGTTTCAGTTCACCAATCCAAGAACTCAGCTGTACTAAACGTACCTGCTGCCTCCCATTCAGAAAGTTAAGGTGCATGTATATCTGAATGTGGTGAAGGGGTTAGAGACTTGTTTAGTACAGCCCCTGGTCCTCTCCTCTTTCAGATCTCTTCTTAAAATACATTTCTTTAACAGGGATAACTTGCTAAAGGAATGTTGATACCTTCAAAAGTAAAATAAATTAATAAATTACACACCCTTTGCAGTCAGTCAGATATTTGGAAGCACAGATCAGAGAATAACTATAAGAGATTTTATAGGGAAAAATAACTATAAGAGATTTTATAGGGAATACACAAAGGAAACATGCCTGCAGTTCTATAGTGGGCTACTTAAGAGTGCTAAAAATGACAGGAGTGAACTTTATATGGGTTGCCGCTTAATGTTGTGGGTGCGACTTGCAAAAGTGCTCAGCACTGGCTTAAATCTTCTTCCATTGAAGTCAATGTTAGGACATCCATTCAGAGTTAAACCAATGCAGTGAGTTTTTGCAAATCCCCCCATTGTGCTAGGTGCTCTACAAACACAGACCAAAAAGATGGTCCTTGTTCTGAAGAGTTTACAGTTTAAGTAGATTACAGATCTATGTAAGCTTTTCTATGTACCCCTTGCCACTCATGCTGATTAAATTCTCTCTCTTGTTCTGTGGTCCACGTTTCCAATGTCCTACCCACTTACAGGACCAGATTCTCAGCACTGGCTTCAGTGGAGCTGCACGTAATTACACCAGCTGAAGATCAGGCTCACGAGGTAAAGCTTGTGCGTGTGTATTTTCCAGATCATCCCTGAGTCTTCTTTTTAAATATAGTTTGTATCAGCAGTTTCTTTTGGTATTTCCCATCTTGAAATGAGCTTTTAAATATTTTGTTAGAACTTTCCTTATCAGAGTTGCAACGTTCAGAAAAGGTCAAAGAATCCTTTGCCCCTGAATGCCTAAGGAAGGAGGAAAGGTCCAATTCTACTAAAGGAAATATATTGCCCAAAGAATCTGGAAAAAATCCTCCCAGGATCACACAACAGTAGGTGATAAAGAAATTAGAGTTACTAGAGATTGAGACTACCAGGGCTAACTGGACTCCATCCTTGACTTTTGAAGGAGGAGGCAAAAGACTTCTTAGGGTGAAATTTACCCCTATGCAGAAGGCCTATGTGCCATGTAACCCTAAGTGGTGCATAAACTTTGTGTCCTCCTGCATAGGGGTGAATTTCATATTTGTTACTTCTTAGACTGCACTCTGTCAGTATAGGAATACTAGCATACTATACCAGCAAAGCGCTCCTAGTGTGGACACATCTTATAGTGGCAAAACTGCATTTTCACTGGTATGGTTTATTCCAGTCCCACTCCCCTGCATCACCCGGCCAATGAAACAAGCTATATTGGTCAAAGCGCAACTTTGCCAGTATAACTCCATCTATAGTAGGGGCTATGTGGGACAGGATCGCATCTCCACATCCCGAGCAACATAGCTATGCTGGCTGACATCTGTAATGTAGACATAGCCTCAGACAGCATACCAGCCCCTTCATTGATCTTTTCTGCCTCCTATTAAAAAAAAAAAAAGAGAGAGAGAAAACTAAGAGAATGCATGTTGTATGTTTGTCCATCTTTCTTTCTTTACACTCGCAAAGTGGCTTCATTCTGTAAACTATCCGGTTCTCCCCTTTGCCTGGTTTTTTTATGTGGCTGGTTTTATTACTTTTTTCATGTCTTTGTTTATTTAGCCTTCTTTTTAACTTATAATGTATTTATTGTTATATGGCCCTCATTACCTGCTTAGGTATATTTCGATTTATTTGTGGAATCAACAGCATCTTGAAAGAGATTGTTTTAATGTAGGTATTGTCCAGTATTCTGTCTTTGACAGTGGCCTCAGGGGAAGGTGAAAGAAACCCTAAATTTGGCAGATATGGGATAATCTGCCTCTTTTGAAAGCCATGTTCTAAACCCTAGTAATTAGAGATTTACCTGATGCATGAAGCATGCATATCTCCCAATCTTTTTGCATTAACTTTTTTATAACTCTCTATACTTGTTATCCATATAAATGCCTAAACCATCTTTAATTCTTGCTAAGTTCTTGTCCTTGATGACATCCTGTGGCACTGAATTCCCACAATTGTGCATTGCATATCTCCTTTGTATAACTATTTAGGAAGTTTGAACAGGTTTACAAATCATTGCCATGTAAATATTAAAAACAAAACAATAATCATTATAACAGTAAGTTGGGTATTTTTGGTTAGAGAAACATTTTGCAGTAATATAATAATCAAATCTGCTTAATTGGGTGTTGTCATATTTCAGAGGGATACTTTTTCTATCATCCAGGACATATTGTTTGTGGTTAATTTTATTAAATGGAGTGAAACTACTGACTCTGCTCATAGTCATCAAACTGGCATATCAATAACATGTTAATATTCAAAAATATTGGACAGGTGGTGCTTATTTTTTTAAATGTACTTTGAGTACTGAATAAATCATAACCAAACATCATCTAAGTATTTATTTTGCTGCATTTGTAATTAATGATTTGATTTTTTTTCTATAAAAACAGTCTCCCATATTTTCTAGAACTATTCCTTTAGTTTTGGACTATTTTTCTTTTGCCAGTGAGTGGCTATCAGTATCTAGCAGCTACTAGCAAATGAGAGATTAACTTTTCATTTCTTTGAGTGTGAGCATTTCCATTAGGGAGCCCCAGGAGGACTACCAAAACAACAAGGAGTCTGGTGGCACTTTAAAGACTAACAGATTTATTTGGGCATAAGCTTTCGTGAGTAAAAACCTCACTTCTTCGGATGCATAGCTATCTGTTTGCATTTGGAGAGGAAGATGATGTCTGTCTGTATCTGTGCAAGTTTTTTGTTGAGGTTGATGGATTTCCACTCCATACGGCTAAATTTAGTGCCTTGCATGGTGTCAAATATCAGGGGGTAGCCGTGTTAGTCTGTATCTACAAAAACAACAAGGAGTCTAGTGGCACCTTAAAGACTAACAGATTTATTTGGGCATAAGCTTTCGTGAGTAAAAACCTCACTTCTTCGGATGCATAGGACCCACCAGTGGATCATGTGGTAATACATAACCAACAATTTGTAATATTTGGTTACAAATCATATCCCAATATTTTTCTAATGACTGGATATGTCCATCTATATGCATACAATCTCCTCTTTCAAAACAATTTTGCCAATATTTATCACCAATTATTGTTTTTTGATGATTTTAAAGAAGTCCCTTCTGGGTAATCTTCAAGTTAATCCTCAGATATCTGACCCTCCTTGTTTAGCTTCACTCTGCTGTTGCCAGTATGTTTTCTGTCTTTTCTTTTCCTACTCTCCTTTTCCTGGGTTTCACCATCTGCCATGATTTTTCTAGGCGTTTATCATTAGCTTCTACCTCTAGAGTATCTACTTGTGTGTCTGAGATTTGGATTTCTATCCCAAATAACTGGAGTGTAGTTTTCCCTTGATTAAAGTCTCTTACTGTATAATACTTATTTGGAAGCTGAATGGGAGCTTCAATGGGAATCCCCATCTACAGTGAATATCTGCCTTCCTGAGTGCTGCTGTAATTTATCCATCTCTCTTCTTTTTTTTTTTAAGTTAGAGTAAAAAGCTCTTGGAAAAATTGTAGTTTATGGTATTTGAATATAAGATCTAGAGAATCTCTAGCTTCTTTCAGTATTAAATCATTCTTCTGATAATCAGATCTTTGAGTCTGTTATGAGGCCCAATTAGAGAGAATAGTGCCCTATGTGCTCTGGGCACTTTCACCTTTACCAGACAGCTCAGCTTTAGCAACTCTGCAATCAGAGTTTTTTACGTACAAGACTGGATTTTCTTCTTCAGCATTTTCAGGCAACTCCTTGTAATTCTAATGTTGTTTCTCCTTGCTCTAGTTTCTATTTCATCTAATTTAAGCCGCATCGCTCTTTCTCTGCTCCAGTGGTGCTCCCACTGCATCTGTCTCTCTCACTTGTTTCTCCTAGGCCAGGTTGTAGCACAGTTACTTGATCTTCTAAATCAGTAACTTTCATCTTTACTGCTATAGTCATGGACATCATGGCCTTAAGTTCAGAGATCAATTCCCTGAGGTCCAGTTTGGTGGCCAGTTAATTTTCTTTAGCCTTTGTCGTTCCTGCCTGTTTGGGCTGCCATGTTTTCACTTAGAATCAAAAGGGCCTCTCCATGCTGTGAGTCTGAAACACTTTTCTTAGTGAGGTAGATTTTTAAAACTTTGGGATTTTTTTGGAGGGTCCATTCTCTGCTACGCTGTGCTTTGCTTTCTTGGAGTGTTTGGTAGGTTTAAGGAGTCAATGGAGGCAGATTACTTCACTATTCCTGAATATCTTAGGCTTCAGGCAGCCATCTTAGTTCAGCTTCCTCCTAGTCCCCAGTATTTCCGTATATCAGATCTCAGTTGGTGGTCTTTCAATTTAACCAAATGCCCCCCTTAACACTGATGTGCGTCAGAAAGCATACAGGATTATTATGGTGTGTATCAAGTGGCTGTTTTACTTATTAGGTTGTTTGCAGTGTTGTTGTAACTGTGTTGGTCCCAGAATATGAGAGAGACAATATGGGTGAGGTATAGGCTTTTATTAGACCAATTTCTGTTGGTCAAAGAGGCCAGCTTTTGAGCTTTCACAAGCTATTACCTCATCCACTTTTACTTACTTATTATGGGCAGCTTTATGGCCTGTCTTCATGACAGGGTGCAAGTTCCCCTTTACTGTCCTGTACAGGAAAAGGGAAAAACAGGGCAGGAATTGTGACTCAGTCAGTTTCCCTTCTTGGTTTGCCCTTGTATTGTCACCGCTATGGTTTGTCCCTCACATAGGGCAGATTGTAAACTTACAATCAAGCCCTGTGTTTATTACCTGCATGTTTGTTCTCTGCTTGATTAGGAATACTTTCCCAAGAGAGCCTTGGAAATGAAATTGCTTTGTTGATTAAGGGCCATTGAAAATGGAATGTATTTTTACCACCATTTCAGTAGACTTAACACCCAGCTAGTCAGTCCCAGAGTTGAGAGACCAAATACCATCCAAGACAGTGTTGGAGGGCACTGTGTGTTAGTTGTTCCAGGGCAAGACTCTTTCACTTAAAGGATTTCAGTTCCTACATTTCATGTCTTTATGTCTATGTCATAGCTATATAAGAACTGCATATTGTCAGCTGAAACTATATCCAGTCCATCAAGCTAATGAATCTAGTGAGATTCCCAAGTGTAAATCTTATTTTATTGGGAATAATTATTTTGTGTATGTGTAACCCACACACCTTCTGGGTGTGATGTTGTGTCCCATCTAGTGGCACAGAGACCACTTAGAGAGATAAAATGAGTCTGCTCGACAGCGTTAGCTAACAGCCAGTTGGCTTTTAGCTCATGCTGTAGAGGCTCATGCACTAAGCTTCAGAGGTTCCCAATTTGATCCTGCTCGCCGACGACCGGGGTCTGTCGGTGTTACATATGCAGCACTCTTCTTGTTGGATGCAGTTCCTTAAGCAAGAGGGAAATTCTGGCTCTCATGTAAAAATGAGCTAGCAGACTGGACTCTCAGGGAGACAGGGAATGTGTCTTTCGCTAGTTGCTGTTCAGCTTTCTTATTTAATTTACCACATTTTTGTTTTATTATTTGTGCTGGATTTCTGTTATTTGGCCAGAATAAACTTGTGTGCATTGCCATTTAATCATGCAAGTGGTGTTTCCTCTTTATGGTTCTGTATCCTGGCTCGGCGTGTGCTTGGTGCCAAGATGCTATGACTGAAAATACAGAGTAAGCATCTCACGTGGCTAACTGTCACGCTAATGAAATATTCTTCATTGTGCTTCATGCTGAGTCTATGAATTCAAATTTCCTAACTTTTCCCAGGTTTCTAAATCCTGTTGTTCCTTTTTTTAAAGTTCCCCTTTCCTTGAAGTTATTGTGAGTCCTACGGCCTTGTGAGGTATCAAAATAAATGCTATATAACATTGTGTCTTCTTTCCCCATGGAACACACATTCTCTAATCAGCCAGGCATATCTCTTGCATTTATTGTCTGGAATAGGTTTTCAACAGGAGGCGTCATGGTTACACTTTCAAATTCAAGGCAGAACACTACAGATAGCAAAGCCGCCAGTGCTGTCAAGCAGAAAAAAAGTCACACTATTTTGGCTGTGCGGAATCTTAAAAGGAAACTTTGTAGGGTTTTTTTCCGAATTATTAATAAAAGAAATGAAGACTCAACTGAATTTGGCTTTAAGTTTAATATACATATCAAAGGATGCATTAGCAGCTGGCAAGTCTTAGACATCACTCTTTACTGATAGTGTACATGATATTTAATATAAAATTAACCCCTAATGACAATCACCAGTATTTCTGCAAATGATTGTGATATGCCATGGAAAGTACAATTTTTGCTGAACTAGCCTTATAGCTCAGTGGTTAGTACCCTGTATGGATCCAATTAAATTTTGTCTTTTCTCTATAGTCCATGAAGAATATTTCTGCCTCCAGATACTAGCAAGTGCTAAGTCCTGGTTAGTTGAAATATGGCAGACTCTTCAATTATTATAACAAACTTCCATCCCAGACTCTTCAAATGTAGTAATAGTTTCTTTAAAAAACAAGGTATAAAAAGATTTATAGTAAAAAATTTTTAGCAGCATATGCCACAGCCTATCCCGATCTTAGATGCCCTCCAGTAATGATAGTCAGTTCCTTTATATAACTACAAGTGGCTCCTCTCCTCCCTTTTCAGTTCTCTTTTTGATGACTCTAGGGTAGGCTCTCCTTCTGCTGTCATTGGTTAGAAAGATATGCTGGAAGACCTTGTCCATGTTAGTCAAACAGCATTAAGATGTCAGACCATCCAATTTCCCTCTGACTGTTTCTGAAAAGTAGTATTTTATTATCCCGTGCCTTCCCATTACATTCTTCAGTTTAAGCTACCCAGTAGCCACCATTAAAATGAGCTTTTAGCTTTCTACAGGGAAGAAGAAATGGGCATGTTCTCACAAAACCCCAGAAACTGATGAGCAGAAAACACTTTTCAAGCAATACTAATGTCTAGACTTCCATATAGGATATTTATAATGTACCCATTAGCTTGACAGTAAATCCAGTAAACCACAAAACTGTAGGCCTTGGAACAAAGTTACCCGTGTCTGCTCACAACCTCTCTTCCTCCTACCCAGTGTCTTGCAACTTAACAGGGCATAGACCTGGACAAAAGAATATTCAAAATGTGGGAGAAAAGCACAATCTAACATGCTAATTAAAATTAAACTGATTTAATTTTGTTCACTTTCTTGACACTTTGCAAATAATATGAAAACCGTATTTTCCTTTTCAGTTTAAGACTACTTCCATTAATCAGACTACTATTAATAGAAAAAACAGCATGTGCTCTAAAGTGAAAAGTTGAGGAGCCTCTGTTGTACACTTTGACAGACTTTGAAAGTGCTTTTACAGGTCACCTTTTGGTACCTTTTTTAAAATGATCAAACAGTATTAAAAATTACAAAATATTGCAAGGATGCAGACTAAAGAGAGCCCATTCAGGAGAAAAGTGCATTTAGAAATGTTAGTATTAAAAAGGTGTCCTTGGATAGGATCATGCAGATTGCAGAGTTGATGCAGTGGCTTCATGTCATATCAGCATTGAAATCCCTCGTTTCACTGCAACATTTTCTTTAATAAAAAAAATCCTACAATGTTCATTGATAAAAATATAATTTCTCTATTATCAGAAGTCTTCATGCATTTCTGTTAATATCCTTAAGGTAACTCCCTATAGGAAAAATAAAATAAGATCACTTTAATATAAATTAATTACATAATGTTGTGCTGTACAATACTAGGGACCACAGCGACTGCGTTGGGATGTTTTAGCAAAAGGTAGAACATGATGAGAGCGTTTGGAATTTTGGAAAGGAAAAGATTTTTGTTTAGAGTCTATTGTAATATATAGGTTGGTTTTCTGTCTGTGTTGGTTAAAAAGTGTCAGAGATTGGAGTTTGAAACTACAGTGTGTGAATTGTGTGCAATGCTGTAAGACTTACCCTTTCTCTGAGTGCCTAAATCTGACAGTTTTCATATTTTGTTCATATTCTATTGTAGGATGTAAATTAGGATAAGATATTTGCATTTTCTGTTTATTTTAATAAAACGGTGTGCGTACATGTTTGGTTAAATCTTTAATACCGTAACATTTTGAGTTGTGTGTAATTTGAAGCTGCTCTACCCAGCCCTATGTTTATTTGACTATTGCATTGTCTGGCCATGATATGAGAGTCCTGCTGGTGGCAGAGAGAGCAAGTAGGGTGCTGTGTCCAGGAATGCATTATGCATATATGCTATTTTCAGAGAACAGATACCACAGTTGGTAGTATGGCAATAAGTACGCAAGAGGCTCAATACTAAACAATCAGCTCAGTTCTATCAGGGTGCAATCTATCCCCATTAGAAGGCTTTCACTTCAATATTTTTAAAAGTATTTTATCTTAAAAAGGAAAAATGAATGACAAGTACATCCTTGCACAAATTATTGGACAGTATAAATCAAAGTGCACAACTTTAAAAAATAAAAAGGGGGGGGTCTGATTGAAATGAAGTGAATTTTTACATAAAATCCCTCTTAAAAACAAAATGTTTTTAAAAAATAGACAAAACCCAAGTCAAAGTGAGTTACTTCACTTAGTTTGGTGCCATGTTATACACTTGTACCTTACTATTTACAGGATCTGATCCTGCAAACACATAGGCACATGAGTAAAGTTATCAATTTACCTAAGTGGGCTCAGGATCTGGCACTGGATTTTGAATGATTAAATAATTAAAGTAAAAATGTTCCTGGTGGAAGCCCAGAAATAAGCTCTGTGTGTTGTTATAAAATCTGTATGTGAATATCTTTGACCTTTCTAGCTCTGGTTAAAAATTATTAATTTCTATAGTACCTATCACTATATAATTGATAGTCCTTTTTAACTACTGCTTAGGCTCATAAATACCAACCTGAAAATCTCTAATGAAGGTTAAGAAGAAGAAGATAAAACCAAAGGCCACTGTCCATTCGCAGATTGCACTCACAAAATGATAAGTATAATCCTGATGGAAATGAGAAACAAAACATACTTCCATATAAAACACTAAAACAAAATTAACATGGAATGGGAGACAGAAATGGCAAATCAAACAAAAATAGAAATTCTCATTAATGTACATGTAGGGAAATATCAAATCTGTAAATGGCTGGTCTTGCTTACATTTTTGGAATTGCCCTTTCCTTTAGGTTTGGGTAGAGAAAAACGTTTAGCGTAATGCCCATCTTGGAAAAATGTGGAATGTATGAATAACAGCTGCTTGAGTAAAACGTCCCTTCTACTCTTATTTGTCTATTTGTGGCATATAACTAGTTCTATTTGAAAACTCTGAGGATGTCATCTGCAGCAAAAACAAACTCCTGCATTCAATGCTCAAATGTTTTTATTCTAGGATGTTTATTACTTGGACTAGGGTGCTGAATGCTTCTTGTAAGGTGCTGAGAGCCCACGACACCAGTTGACTTCAGCAGGAGTTGAGGGCTCTCAGAAATTTGCAGGATTAGCTCCTTAAAAAGTACTGTAAGAGTGGAGAAAGGAAAACGTATCCAATATTCTATATATCGCATATATACATAACTTGTACCATTATGAAATAGTGAAAAGCATAACAAAACTAGTGACTTCATATGTAACAAACAACCAATAAAAATAAACACATTTCCTTGACAGTATTCAGTTTATAAACTGTGCAATAAATTATAGGTTTCCAGAACATTTTAAGTTATTGCACCTTGATGAAGAGACGTGAACTTTATATAATAAAGTCACTCCATTTCCAGTTAGATCAATATCTCTCTATTTATTTAAAAACCAAAATTTAAAAATTAGCAAAAAAAAAAATTCTCTTTTCCCTTCCCATTCCCAAACCGCTATATTTCAGCAAATATCTGATCCAGACTGAGACTCAGAAGATCTGCCCAGTGCTTTGTTTCCTGAAAGCTAATACAGGTTTAAGCTTTCACAGAGTACTAAATATATAGCCCAGGGATGGCTAAACCATGGCTCGCGAGCTGCATGCAGCGCTTTTACAGTTAAAGTGCAGCTCTCAGAGCCCCCCTTTTGCCCTCCCCCCTCCGCATTCTCCACCTACCAGACTGGGGCGGGGGGGAACTCAGGGCTTCTGCCCTGCCGGGAGGGTGGGTCTTTGGGCTTCAGCGTCGCAGGAGACGCCTGCTGAGCTTGGGGCTTCCGCAGGAGCGGGACTGAAGCCCCAAGCCCTGGCAGACATGCCCCGCTGGGCTGAAGCCCCGAGCCCCAGCAGGCGCATCCTGCAGGGCTGATGCCCCGAGCCGAGCCACGCATGCCTGGCTCTCAAACTTCTGAAGATTATCATATACAGCTCGGAAAGTCAGTACGTTTGGCCACCCCTGCTAGAGGCTTTGCATACTCTATCATTAAATAATATGTATTGCATAATAAAGTGAATAAACTGTAGGGGGAAAATCCTCAGTAGAAGGATATAAAAATAAGTTCACCTTGGCCATAATCATTCCTATTAAATGTTAAATATGAGGGAGACAATGGCCCAAATTCAAGGCATTCATTCAAAGCCACAGAAGTCAATAGAGGTAGGGCTCAAGCAAATGCATGACATTTTAGAGATGGCCATCCATATCACATGTACTGTGCCTGCACCCAGAGTGTTTGGTAAAAGAGCTGTGCTAGAAGCTCTCTTGCAATGGGGCACAAACAGAATGAAAGGGGGGTTTTCTTAAATATGCCAAATGTTTCAATAAAAGGACCCCATCCCATAACACAAACACAGGAGCTAGACATTATTAAAAATATCTAACTTGTGAAGATTCATCTTCTCGGCTGCTTTTCCACTGTTTTGTCTAAGCATATTGCCCAGCTTACCCTTATAAACTTTAGTAACAAGATGCAGGCACTGCATTCTTTTACTTCATTTGTGGAGAAAGTGCTCCCTCCTGTGGTATAGCTTGTCCACAAATCCAACTTTGAGATCCTTCCCAGTCATCACCACAAGTGCTCTAAGATCCTGATCCATTTAAGTTAATGGAAAGACTGCTATTGATTGCAAAAGGCTCTGGATCTGATCCTAAATGCTTAATCAGGGGCAAGGCTTTAATTAGGAATGCTGAAAAAGTACAGTAAAATAAAGACCAGAGCTAAACCATCATCCATAATTCAAACCAAGATATCCTTGAGGGTTGGTGATCAGACTGATTATTTTATTAATTTCATTTTTTGAGGATGTGGTTGCATAAGGAACCACTGAATAATGAAACAAGTCACTTCTAGAGAGGTTTTATCATAAGATTTCTCACTCAATTTTGCATAATCAGATTGTCTGGAACTTTGGGCGCTTACTTAAAATGAAAGTCCAACCCTTTTGAGGTTTCCCCGTCACTGATTTTAAGAAGCCCAGTGTTAACTGTTTTTTCCCTAAATAGGGAAATGCCAGAGGTTTGACAGCTTGTTTATGGTCATACACTATTTAAATTCCTTGTGCTCTTGTCCTTACATGTGCCTAAAAGTACATAGCATCGCGTACCCAAGCTAATAGGCTGCAGGATTAAATTGGTTACCTATTAAGGGTTTACCTTTTCACCTGGAATCCAGTCAACTTTTGTTATGGAAATTAATGATGCACATGCAATCACTGGGGAAAATAATGTAAAGGAAATCATCAAAATTGCTTAATGAATAATAATGTAAATATTTCTATTTATAATGCATCTTCAGTCATTCTCTAAGACTGAAGACACCAAACAACAAGTTACACTGCAGTATTAAATCAGAATATTAAAAAGCCAAGCAAACATAGTATATTTCCACAAAGGGTCTTACAGTGATCAACACAAAAGACACTCTGAATAAATAAGATTAGGGGTCTTTGTAAAGGAGGGACAGTGAGATGAGGCATTCTTATGGACAGGAGAAGAAACCAAAAGTAGACCCTGGCTGTGTGGCTAAGATGTGTAATCATTTGTGTGAACACTGCTTGTCATTTACGGTCCAATCCAAAGCCCACTGAAGTCAATAGAATGATTCTCATTGACTTCAGTGGGCTTTGGTGCTCCCCTATCTGTGGAGTGACACTCTGGTTAGCCTCTAAGAAGGTAGTTCACCAAGTCTCCCAGCCAGAGAATGACCACCGTGGCCATCTAGTTCAGTATAAAGGGGAAATTGTGGGTGCCAAAATGAAGGGGTAGAGTAGGATCCTCATGACCAAGCTTTGATCAACTTTTGGTTTCTAGGGCTATCTGTGGCAGGAGGGAACCTAGTCAGATGATGAGGATGGAGATAGCACTGAAATGAAAAAAAAATCCCCCCAAACATTTTCTAGCCTGATGTTTAATGGTTTCACTCTGGTTCATCTGTCACTGGATTTATTATATGCTTAGTTAATAATACCAACTGACAGATCAACTCAATGAGTTATAAAAACAATGAGGAGTCCTTTTGGCACCTTAGAGACTAACACATTTATTTGGGTATAAGTTTTCGTGGGCTAAAACCCACTTCATCAGATGCATGGAGTGAAAAATACAGTAAGCAGTATATATTATATATCCACCTTAATTGAATTGGCCTCGTTATCACTGACCCCCCCACACTTGGTAAAGCAACTCCCATCTTTTTTTGTCCTGTAATATATATACTGCTTACTGTATTTTTCACTCCATGCATCTGATGAAGTGGGTTTTAGCCCACGAAAGCTTATGCCCAAATAAATTTGTTAGTCTCTAAGATGCCACAAAGACTCCTCGTTGTTTTTGCTGATACAGACTAACATGGCTACCACTCTGAAACCTGTCAATAAGTAGTAGTCCTGTTCACTACAGTTTACTCATCTGAACCAGAAGGATTAAAACAATGATCAACAGAGGTGATTTCTCTTCAAGAGGCTTGGTTGCTGTGACTCATATTTAGCAGCTCGTAGTAAGTTTATACAAGAACACTGTCCTGTCAATTAGGTTGAATGCACCAATAGAGCAGTTGGCGCACAAGTGATCATAACTTTTCTTTATGTAAAATTTAATTTGTTTTATCTGTATAAAATATACATTTTATATACAAGAAAAACATTCTTTTTTCTACAGGAACTTCACAGCAGAGTTCCTTTTCTCACTAATACTGCAACTGTCACAAGCCCAGCAGAATCACGAGACAGTCAGCAATTATACAGATTATGAAATAAGTGAATATTATTTGTCATCTTTGGTCTGTTTTTAGTTTCCACGTGGCATGGCCAGGCAGCATAATAAAATAAACTTCAGTTTTCCCAGAGCAGGATTTCTTACCTGATTTACAAATTAGTATTTCTGACCTCTTCACATACACAAAGCTATTACAAATATTTAAAATATAAAACAATTGAAAGAAACAGGTTGAAGCGAGCAGACAAGTACATAAATATACTTGGTATTATCCAGCATAGTGATGTGAGTCAGTCATGAGTTGCATTTTGAACATTCACCACCATGAGTGAGAGAAGCTGCAAATTTAAGACGTATACTTGACAACAACCAGCGTAGTCCCGTGTTATGCTAACAATTTTCACCACTGTGAGCTGGAGAAGCTGTGAATGTGAGCACCTTAGGTCATAGTCTGCCTTCTGAAACATTTGTATAACTTCAATTGCTGCATACTATTGCTACTCCTGGGGGAATTCTGCGCCACTGTACAAAGCAGAATTTTACAGAAATTAATGTTGTGCGCACAGAATTTCCTTTCCCCCATAGAAATTGGCTGCAATGCTGTTGGCTGCTACTGGGAGCCGCTGGACCCAGCAGAGCCCAGTTAGCACATAGAAGACACTGCCAGGGGGTGGGGGAGGGAGCTAGATGGTTCCCAGCAGCTTCAGTTCCCCACATGCCTTGAGGGAAGGAGATGGTGTTGTGCAGGAAACTCCACACAAGCCTGTGACCCAGCATCAGGCTGTTTCTCCCTCTGGGCTCTGAGGGCCGGGGGGAGGGTAGGAGGATGGGTGTGTGGGCTGGGGCAGACCCATGGCTGGGCTTTGGTGGGAAGGGGTCTGAGTATCTGGGCAAGGGGGTGGCATGGCTGGGCTCTGGGGGATATCTGGGCTGGGGGGGCTTCCGCAGCTGGGCTCTGGGGTGGAGGGGTTGTGGGTTTCTAGTCCCCCCAGCTAGGCTTTGGGAGAGGGAGGGGGAAGAGAAACAGGAACTGGGTTGTCATAGGGGGTTCTTTAACTCTCTACTCCTGGGGGAATTTTTTGTGTGTGTCTGTACTGTTACAGACATACTTGCTGACAGGTATTTTGAAATACATTACCAAACTAATTGAAACTGGTGTGATTAGTGTTATTTTGACAAATAAAATTTGCAGAATTTTAAAGTATTGTGCACAGAATTTTTAATTTTTTGGCACAAAATTCCTCCAGGAGTAAATTATTGCACATACTCTGATGGCAAGGTGGTCTGCCCCTTTAAGGGCCAGGAGGTCTGAGGCTAGCCAATCCTGTTCAATCACACCCCTGTATGCTAATTAATTATATCCTAGCCAGAGGGGGCAGGACTGATTGTTTCAGGCTGTCACTGCCCCCATGTGGGCCTCATAAAGGGCAGAGAATTGTTTGGAGAAAGGGAACCGGAGGGAGTAAGTTAGGTTACTGTGGCTGGTTCTGAAGAAAGGTCTAAGCAGAAGCTGACAACTCCAGGGAAGCAGCCTGGGAGTAAGACCCTGAGAAAGTAAGGGAGGGGCAGGACAGTAGCAGAGGGAGGTTGCCTGCTGACTTCTTGGAGTCAGAGAGTTGGACAAGGAAGGCAGAGGTCTGTGGAAGGACTCTAACTAAAAAGAGCTGGGAGTCCTTTATGTTGGGACTTCAAGTTGAGGATTGTTTTGTTAATAAATGCAGATTCCAAGCAGGGGAGTTAGTGGGCAAAAAGACTGTGTGGATTATTTTTGGGAACTCAATGAGAGGAAATAGAGGCAGAAAGTGCCTACGTAATGGGAACTTATGCATTTCAGTACAGTAACTCCTCACTTAAAGTCGTCCCGCTTAACATTGTTTCATTGTTACGTTGCTGATCAATTAGGGAACATACTCATTTAAAGTTGTGCAATGCTCCACGCTTACGTTGTTTGGCTGCCTGCTTTCTTCACAGCTGGCAGCCTCCCGCCCGCCGGCAGACCTTGCGGATCAGCGCCTTCCCTCTCTGCCCCCCGCCAGTGGCAATCAGCTGGCTTGCGGCAGTTTGGAGACAGGAGGGAGGGGTGAGGACCGAGGACTTGGCGCCCAGACTCCCCTTCCCTCCCCTGCCTCCCGAACGCCACAAGCCAGTTGATTGCCCCGGGCAGGAGGTGGGCGGGAGGGAGAGGGAGCCTGCGCCAAGACCTCGCTCCCCCCTCCCTCCTAAACGCTGCAAGCCAGCTGATTGCCCTGGGTAGGAGGGACTCGGGAGGAACGAGGACTCGGCGCGCCTCCCCCAGTCCTCCCTTGCCTCCTAACGGCGGCAATCAGCTGGCTTGCGGCATTTTGGAGGCAGGAGGGAGGGGGGAGGAGCAAGGATGCAGCGTGTGAAGTAAAGGGGGAGGAGGTGGGGGGGAAAGAGGCAGGGTCAAGGGTGGGGGCTTGGAGGAAGGGGTGGAGTGGGAGGGCTGAGGGTTGAGCCCCCCCACCCCCGTGCTTGCAGAGTAAGGGAAGCTGCCCTGGAACCTAACCCCCCCATTTACATTAATTTTTATGGGGAAATTGGATTTGCTTAACATTGTTTCACTTAAAGTCGCATTTTTCAGGAACATAACTACAACGTTAAGTGAGGAGGTACTGTATTTAGTTCCTCTAGCTAACACTCCGAAGATGGCTAGATCTTTTATACAGGAGGAGACAATACTGGCTAGAACAGGGGTGGGCAAACTTTTTGGCCCGAGGGCCACATCTGGGTGGGAAAATTGCATGCAGGGCTGGGGCAGGGGGTTGGGGTGTGGGAGGGAGTGCGGGGTGTGGGAGGGAGTGCGGGGTGTGGGAAAGGGCTCAGGGCAAAGGGTTGGGGCAGAGGAGGGGTGCCGGGTGTATGAGGGGGCTCAGGGAAGGGAGTTGGGGTGCAGGAAGGGGTGCAAGGTGCAGCAGTGGGCTCAGGGCAGCGGGTTGGGGTGCAGGATTGCGGCAGGGAGTTGGGGTGCAGGAGGTGTTCGGGCTCCGGCCCGGTGCCGCTTACCTGGAGCGGCTCCGGGGTGGCAGCAGTGTGCACCAGTGCCTGCCTGTCCTGACTGCCTGCCTGCCCTGGCCCCGCACCATGCCCAGCCCCACATCCCTGCAGCCCCGAGGGGGGGGCAGAGGGGTCCGCGCACTGCCCTTGCCTGTGGGTACCTCCCCCGAAAACCCCATTGGCCGCGGTTCCCCGTTCCTGCCCAATGGGAGCTGTGGGGGACAGTGCCTGGAGGCATGGGCAGCACATTGAGCCCTCTGCCCACCCCCACCGGGGGCCGCAGGGACGTGATGCCGGCCACTTCTGGGAGCGGCGCAGGGCCCGTAGTGCCACAGGGGTGGCAATCCCGCAGGCCAGATCCAAAGGCCTGAGGGATGGCTGCTTGTCTCTTCAGTCAGAGGGCCAAATGTGGGTAGGCTCCCACCTGCCCTCTTTATTACTTACAGGGTAGTTTGACCTGTATGTAGAGTGTTGGTGGCTGGTTATTATAGGGTTAACTCTTGTACATGAGTGCTGGACTGTGTGTTGTATTTACATTCACTAGCTGTCTCTTAAAATAGATTCCCCTTTGCTTTCTTCCCCACTCCCCAACCAAAAATAAATAAATAAATAAATAGTAGGAAACAAGGGCATAAGACTTAAATACACTACTGACAACTGAGGTGTAGCTTCTAGAAAGATCTGGTAACGGCCATTCATGCTTCTTACAATGCTAACTTGCTAAACATGGTGCTCCATCTGCAATATATGCAGTAGCCTGGTATTTATCCTACTTTATAAGTGGTTTAATGTCAGAGGAAGAACATTTGTGTGTAAAGATACAACAATGTGATACACAAAAAGGATACTGGGAATGACAGCTATGCATGACACTATAGAGATGGCCATCCTGATATAACATGTACAGTGACTGTTCCATTGTGGACATGACTTGAAAGAGATGACAGACTGAAGTGCAATGTAAACAACACCAGAGCCAAAAGCCACAAGAGCTCCTCCATCATGGACGCTGGGAACAGATAACTCCTGGAAAGAGAATCAGCAGAGTGATTATCTGTTGTTATTTGTATTACAGTAGTGCCTAGAAACCAATTGTAAAAATTGGGCCTACAGATCTGTCCTAATTGTGAGCTCAGCTGTGGGAGGTGAGGGAAAGGTTAAGGAATGTGTCAATAACCAATAACAACAGTTGTTGAAGGGAAAAGGAGCAAAAGCGAGACAGACTGAATTTGTATGAACAAAAAGGTTGACTGATATAACTCAAGGACTGTGTTAAAATGTTAACTAGTAAACAAGAGGAATAGAGGACCAGAAATCAATTAACCAAAGCTGGTGTGTTGGAAATTAGGCCTAATTGGTAGAGAAAAAATGAGGAGACTAGCTATTCCACCCATCCCTCCCTTTTTGGGTCCTTAAAGAGACTTTGGGGAGGGAAATTTGGGTACTGAGGTGAGCTTCACCATCTTGGCTCCCGCCCCACCAGTTCCTGGGACATTGGGCCTTCATCATCCTGAGAGATGTCTGACCTGAACCAGGCCAGAGAAAAGGACTCAGACAACACTACCATCTCCACCAGTTCCAGCTAAATCCTAAATACCTCCTGTACAATTTAGTGATTGTGAAAGATGCCACCAGCTTGACGCCACTGGCAAACTGAGTGCTTTTCCCACAAAAGAGGTACCACACAGATGATGCAAGATTGCCTATGCTATTTGCCAACATGCCTTCATTTTATATTTGCGGGACTGGTTTCAGGAGTGATAAGTTCATATTCTCTATACCTAGCCAGTCCTTGGCTTTTCTGCTGCAACTGCCAATGAAATGTTTTGGTGGTGTTTTCCCTCACTGCTGGTAAGAGACTAGAACTGCCAGGTCACTTCAAATCCCCCACTATCAGATGGTCAGTCCGAGAGTGTGCAATATAAAAGCTGGGGGGAGGGTGGTGTGCAGCAGTCCAAACCAGTGACTTTGATGTGAAAATCTCCATATCCCTCTGTCAACCCCCTGAGCTCCTTCCCCTTTCCATGTCATCAGCCATCTTTATTTATGTTGTGATATCCAGCTTATTGAAGATTCTCTCACTCTGAAATATATCTGGAAGTGAAACCTACAGTAAAATAAAGTATATGGACAGTCAAAAGAACTTCTTGGATTCTCTAAATGTATAAACTACATATGTTAAACTATGCCAGATCTATATCACCTCTGTGCCAGAGAAATCCTCTCAGAGCTAGTTAAACCAGTTTTTAAGCTGGTTTCTGCCACCAGAGCAGTGCAAAGCAGCATTAATAGAACACGTCTTCCTTGCTTTTGTTATATCTTCTTTCCCTTCCTGGCATGAAGCCACCTTTCTCCCCTTTTTCTTTCCTATGATGGTGTAATTTTACCCTGTTGTTGTCTTCAATATCTGCTCCCCCCCGCCGCCCGCTTCTCTTTTGCTTCACTCCTTCTACACCCCCCTTGTTGTGTTTTATTCTGTTCAGATTTTTATACTATGTCCATTACTGTGCTATCTAAATGGCTCCTCCTCTCTATTTTCCTCCCCCCCCCATGCTATCTATATAAGAAAACAGGGTCTCATAATTGAAAGTGTTAGACAAGCTTAACTACACGTGTTGATACCAGCACCACTGTTCTCTTCTTTTCTAACTTATTTCTTGGACCGTCTCTGCCTCTCACCCTAGCCTCCATACATGCCAAAAAAGGGCTCAGAAAATTTACCAGATACCTAATAGCTAGGGGACTAAGCCTAGTGGCCAAAGATATGGGGGAACCTCCTTTGTCCAGGGGCAATGGCTAAGAGGCACAATCAGACCCATAGATGTAAGATTTTTGCTTTACCTAACTCATGCTCTGAGGAGTTTCTCCTTTAATGGTCAGTTGCTCCTTAACACCATCCCACCAACTGTATTTCACTTCTGTATTTTAAAATACTGTATGATTAAAAATAGAGAATAAACACCTGATTCACCTCTGTTCACCTTCCCAGAAGTTCTTTTGCTTTTAGGAAACATTGCTAGCTATCTTCCGCCCACACTTTCCTGCTGTTTTGCTGAGCATTCAGGAGCAATACCATTACAATTATACTCTCCATCCTGCCTTCCCCAGTACCAAAATGACAAAAAAACTTTCCTTACAACTAATTTTGATGATTAAAAATTAACAATAGAGCTCACAAGATTTGGGTAGATAAAAGCAAATTATAAAATTCACAGCATGTGTGAAATTGAAATGTTTTCACAAGCTCAGAGGTGAATTGAAAAAATACTATTTCTTTGGTTATCTTTTTCACAGTGCAAATATTTGTAATAAAAACTAATATAAAGTGAGCCCTGTGCACTTTGTATTCTGTGTTGTAACTGAAATTGGTATATTTGAAAATGTAGGAAAACATCCAAAAATATTTATATTTAAATTGGTATTCCATTATTGTTTAACAGTGCAAGTGAAACTGCAATTAATCATGACTAATTTTTTTAATCTCGTGATTTTTTTAATCATTTGACAGCCCTCATTAAGAGATGAGTAGGTAAAACAGGCATGATCAAATGAAAATCAAAATTAGTGATGTGACTGGGCTCCCTCTCTGAGTTTTATGTCAAAGTTGTTTTCCTGATTCTACTAAACTATTTTTCATTCCTGCTTCATCTTTTCCTGGTTGGAGTTGGTTTTGGTTTCTGGGGGAAGATGTTTTTATTATGCATCACCACCAGATGGTCCAACCAGTGCAACAGGGATTTGTTTGCTACCGATAGAACAAATCAATAATAGCAGGGATTATTTTTAAGATGCAAAGCATGATTTATATGATTTAATTTCTACAGTGTGTAAACCTTTCGTTACAAAATATTGCCTGAAGGTAATATTAACAGTGCTGGACACTGCACTGGAGACTTTTTAGCCTGAAACATCCAATGTTTACTACTTGCAAAACTGTATTCCTCCGTTTTTGAAACCATCCATGGATTTGCTAACTCACAGGCCTTATCTCTCTTCTCTCCTCAGCTCTCTCTGGTTGACTATTACTGTTCTTCTCTGTTCCTTCCCTATACACAATTGTACATTGTTAGATTACTATACAAGCACAATACTGTGTACAAAACAAAATGTGCCTATATTGTGGCCTAACAATGTATGACTGAGCTTGTTATCAGAAAGTCACATAACAAACATGGCAGAATAAAAAGATGGGTCTATAGCCTCTCCATTCCAACAAAAAATATGTTTCTGTCTTCGTGTCTCATTAAAATGGTTTCCTCCGCTCCAAATGAGAAATCTTCTACCCTTAGTATATAAAACCCTACAGTATATGTGATCACATTAAGTCACGTGAGGAAACTGGCAAACAATTAATTATTAATGCATTCTATACTTAGTAAATGGCTTGAAACAGATTAATTCTACTAAGAATGAACTTTACTATACAAGGACAATCATAATAATAAATGAAAGTTCAAATATCCAGATTTCAGAGATGAAATCAAAGCTGGTAAACTGTGCAAAATGCTGTAAATTATTTAAACATACTGTTTGGCTCTGGCTTTTGGCAAATTATTGATAAAGTACAGCAGGCTACATGACATATCAAGGAAGATTAAAGAAATATTTCATAACATCCCACAGTTTTTTCCCCTCAAGGGACATAATCAACTGATTTTATACTAGGTTTGCAGAAGCCCTAACACAGGAACTTTGCAATGATTGCAAAACACTTGGTTTGGATGGCCTTTTGCACCTCTTGCAGGAGTTTATATTGTTGTGTAGAATGCCTTTCTCAAGCTAGAAAAGAATTGGGGAAAATGGTGGAATTTAGATGTTTTTTACATTAGTTACTTTCTGAAGAGTTCCCATGCAATTCTGTGTATTCCTTTCCTTGTCCAGCACAGAGAAGGAAAGTGAGGCAATAATGAAACTTTGCTTGCTGTCTCATTTTCATCTAGTTAAGAAGTAACTTTCAGAGAGGTAACATGGTCTTGTGATTAAGATATTGGCGTGGGTCCCAGAAGATCAGGGTTCAATTTCCAGCACTCCAACAGATTTCCTGTGTGACCTTCAATAAAACCACTTAATATCTCTTTTCTCTTGTCTGCAAAATGGGGATGATACTTCCTTTGCCTGTCTTGTCTCTTCAGACTGTAAGCTGTTTGAGGCAGGGACCTGTATCTTATTATATGTTTGTACAACATGAAGCACGATGGGGCCCTGACTGGTTTGTATTGCAGTACAAATAGTAAAATAAGGAATGTCAGAATCAGTGAGAACTCGTCTTATGCTTTCTGAGAAGATCCCAAAACCTTATTAAGAAACTTTTAAGAAAGAACAAAAGAGTTGGAGAGAGAAAGTTAAAATAAAAAATAGATGATAAAAGAGATAATGGGCAGAGATCAAAATGTTTCTTTCTGATCTCTGGTCACGGACCAGGGCTAGGAGAAGTTTATTATTGTGTTTTTCAAATAAAATATTTCTAGACCTTCTGTATTGCAAGATTTCAAACCTCACATTCATGTCATTCTGCTTACTATCTTACTCTTTTCTCTTCATTGCAGTATTTGGAGCTCTTGATTTTGCACTGATATTGCCAACTCTGCTCCTGTAACACTTCTTGTGTCTGGTCTAGTGGTTCTCGCTCTCTGCTCTGTCTCCACAGCATGTATTGAGAGAAAGAGGAGGAGGGGACCACCAGGAGCAGAGCTGGCATCTTAGGAGCATGAAGAGTGCTACCAGCAAATGGGCAATGGCAAAGGGAGGGGCTATTTCTGGTTCAAGATGCCTCAAAAATATTTGTAGTTAAAATGTTTGAGGAGTAATGGTATTGAGAGAGGTGAAGCAGGACAATACAGAAAGCAAGCATGGGACGCATATTAGGAGGTAAGGGATATTAGAACCTCACAGTGTCCATTGGGCCCAAAAGTTCTCTTAGTAGAACAGCCAGTCTCCCTCCCTGCTAATCAGCACTCCTAAAATTTGCCCTCACCTCTGCAATGTTCCCACTGTCTACCAGCCTGGAAAGCATAAGAAATCCTTAGTTTTCAGCCCAAATTGGAGTCTGCTGCATCCTGCATGGTATCAGTTGACAGATAAGAAGCTGACTAGCTGCACATCAAGCTCAAAATATACTTTTACTTGGTCTCTAAACGGATGGTGTGTGTTCTGTTGCTCTATGAGAACACTAATTACCCAATGTGGTCAAGTATCTTTAAGATCAGGAAGTGGGCTGCTTTCTTTTTAAAAGAAAGAGAAGTGGACAAAGACATGGAATTAGTAAATTATCCTAGTCATTTGCTTATAATTTTACAGTG
The DNA here is from genome assembly GCF_013100865.1 of Trachemys scripta elegans. Taxonomy (NCBI): domain Eukaryota; kingdom Metazoa; phylum Chordata; order Testudines; family Emydidae; genus Trachemys; species Trachemys scripta. The sequence goes on from NC_048298.1 coordinate 99,013,852, forward strand.
TAAACTGTAATGGCTTGCAACATAAAAAACAAAATATTTCCACTCAAGTGTTCTTAGAACAAGACTTACTTTCTCAGGCAGTGGGAAGATGCAAATTGCACATACACACAAACTTCAGCCTAGCTCACAACCCATTACTTCTTACAGTTGCAAAATTTCTGTGCTCTGGGGCACATCTACCTTCACATATCCTTCTAAACCGCATGGCCTTCTATGTTCTTATGCGCCCTGACTCAGCAAAGTACGTAAACACATGCTTAAGTCCATCCTCATTCAAAAAAGGAAGGTACTATCACTTGTGCCTAACTTTAAGCATATAAGCCAGGGGTCGGCAACCTTTCAGAAGGGGTGTGCCGAGTCTTCATTTATTTATTCTAATTTAAGGTTTCGCATGCCAGTAATACATTTTAACCTTTTTAGAAGGTCTCTTTCTGTAAGTCAATAATATATAACTAAACTATTGTTGTATATAAAGTAAATAAGGTTTTTAAAATGTTTAAAAAGCTTCATTTAAAATTAAATTAAAATGCAGAGCCCCCGGACCGGTGGCCAGGACCCGGGCAGTGTGAGTGCCACGGAAAATCAGCTCGCGTGCCGCCTTCGGCACACGTGCCATAGGTTGCCTACCCCTGATATAAGCAGTCCCAGCTTTTGCTGGTATATACTGAATCTCCAATAGGAGGGGTTTGCCAATAAAGCTAGGGTAGACAAGACCTAGGCCTGGTCTATACTACCCGCCTGAATCGGCGGGTAGAAATCGACCTCTCGGGGATCGATTTATCGCGTCCCATCGGGACGCGACAATCGATCCCCGAATCGGCGCTCTAACTCCACCAGCGGAGGTGGTAGTAAGCGCCGCCGACAAAAAGCGGCAGAAGTCGATTTTGCCGCCGTCCTCACAACGGGGTAAGTCGGCTGTAATACGTCGAATTCAGCTACGCTATTCAAGTAGCTGAATTTGCGTATCTTAAATCGACTCCCCGCTGTAGTGTAGATGTACCCATAATTTGTTTTGCCCTCCACTCCAAACCTGAAAGGCTTAACAGATCACTTGTTCCACTGGAGTGATAACTTGCAGACTGGTGCTATTAACCTCTCTTTATCTGTTAATAAGGCTATGCTATACTAGAGAAGGTTTTGCCAGTATATCTATACCAGCAAATCTGCCTGGTGTAACTTATATCAGCAAAGGAGTGCTGATAGAAGAATAATAGAATAAGCTAAACAGGTAAAAGCACTTTTATGCCAGTCTAACTATGTCTACACTAGAGCTTTTGTTGGAATAGAAATGTCACCAAAAATCACACCCTTAATCGATACTGCTACACAGGCAAAAGTTTCTAGTGTAGACCTGGCCTTAAGAGAGTTAGGAGCCAAATATTTCCTTTGGAAGACTAGTGGAACAGATGGAAGTAAAAAAGGACACTGTTTCTCATGTTGTTAATTTACCAATCCATAAATACAGCATTAACCATTTAGATCTATAATTTTTTATGGTTAAAATTTTAAAATTAGATTTGTGATTAAAATTGGACCATACCTGAAAATTTGCAACAATGCCCATTCCAATACAGCCCAGAAATCCAATACATAATGCAATTAAGTTACATGAAGGACTCATAAAATTTGATGATTCATTTTGCTTCTCTATTATTAAATATCTGATGTACATTGTAGCTGCACCTAAAAACAGAAAAAAAACCACCCAAAACGTTTATTTCATTTATCATGCAATTATGTTATACTTTTTCATTTTCTTTGGTGAAATTACATATACATTTACAAAATTAACTTAAAACCACTATCCACTGAATTATATCTTCTCTAATTCTACTGTGATGGGAGTGGGAATGGGGACTAAAAAGTAGTAAGTTCTACATGTATTATTTTCAGATGACATTTTGAAGGGGTCTCCTCAATACTATTTTCCCCAGGTGTCCCCATAAATCACTTTGGGACAATTTAGGAAACAGGGTCATTTCAGTCCCATTACAATTTGGATTTTAGAGAGCAGAGAATGTTGACAACCATGTAGCCCATGTCAGGATAGGTTATGACAGGGAGACGAGCACTAAGTTGGAAGATGGACAGTTTATTAGTCTTTAGTCTGCCCTGATAGATCTCTATATTCCAGAACTACATCTGTTAATGACCAGCATATAGTTTCTTTGTTGGATGTAAGTAATAGGAAAAAAAGTGCATTCAACTATGTTATCTGAAATTGTTCTCAACGCTTGGGGCCCAATTCTGACTAGCCCTTGCCATAAGAACCCTCCAAACTAGTGTATACGGATATTTTTTGCCAAAATATCACTCAGTCTTTAGGCTCTGATACTCAATCTATAGGCCCTAATACTCAATTAATTCCTATCAAGGACCTATTTACATATGAAAATTGACTACATCAGCGAATTGCATTATAACAGGATGGGGTCAATATGTTGTAAATCAGGCCCTGTAAAGAACAACATTATAACACAGTTCATAACTCAGGTCCTGTCTACATAGGGAAGAACAAATCATACAGCGTTATACACAATTTCCCCAACACAGTAAACTTGCCTATGCAGATAGGTCCTTAGAGGAGATATAACTGGAGAAGGAGGTTGTGTATAGAGACCATTTTGGGGTTGGGGAGCATATATGCATAAATATGCAGGCCCAGATTCCCCAGTCCATCAGATGAGAGGAGAGTGCACAGTCAGTTGCAGTTCTTTGATTCAGGACCGCCTGGCCCCCCCGCAAGATTCCTGATGGACAGGGTGGATTGATTTAAATCAAAGCAATTTAAATCACTGATTTTGATCATGATTTTAATCAGCAAGCAGGAAACCTGAATTCAAATAATCAATTTTAATTGTGTTTTGCATGTGTAGTTTTTAGTTAATTTTCTAAGACAGACTGATTCAAATTGGTGGTAACCACTGAAACATGTCGATTTACAACTAAATATAGCCTTTATACTAAATTGGTTCTTCTTTTTGCCCACCAAGAGGATACATTATATCTATACATATTTATTTAAGTAATTACACAGCTTAACTTACATTTATTCAGATTCTTATTTTTTACATTTATTATGTTAGAAAATAGTGAATGGTGCATTTCTTACTTACTAGATGACTAATTTTTACTTTTGATTTGTGTCAATCTATTTGAATGGATATTCAAATTCAATTAAAAGTACACAAAACCAGCATTTTTAAAATGTGCTGGTTCCTGGCCAATGGGAGCTGTGGAGCCCCGTGGCTGACCCTATGCATAGAAGCCGGAGGGGGGACATGCCGCTGTTTCTGGGAGCTGCGCGGAACCCCCAGCTGGAGTGCCAGAGTGGGGCAAGCCCCAGCCTGGAGCACCAGAACAGGGCAAGCCCCCGCTGGAGTGCCAGAGCAGGGTAAGCCCCAAACCCTGCTCCCTGGCAGGAGCTCGAGGGCCGGATTCAAACGTCTGAAGGGCCGGATGTGGTGCCAGGGCCGTAGTTTGCCCACCCCTGCTTTATACTCACTGACCCCTAAGTCGCACTCTGCAGTTCCCTCTATGGTGTTCTGGAGTAGGCTCCCTGCAGTATTTTGTGGGGACTGGAATAGGGGCAACCTGCTTCTGTTATTCATCCTACTTCTAGATCCAGGTTCTCTGATATTCAGACAGAATTTGGCCCTAGATATGCTCAGACCAAATACCCCATACATACCTAAAAATGCTGAAATATTAATCATAAACCCAAAGATGCCACTTTCTGGAGGTTTTGTTCCTGTGTCACTAAAACAAGAAGAACAAGCTTGTAAGATTGAAGTCCTAAATTATACTACAATTCCCTGAAATAAATGTCATTTGTATGAGGTTTTATTTTAAGAAGACAGACATTTAAACAAGGAAATATAATGTCCTCTGTTGCTTGTCTAAGGCTTTACTGGTTGAATTGAATGTTTATTTTTGGGTGAAAAAACTGTTATCTTACCATAGAACACAGTCTCTGGGCTATATCCCTCCCCCAATCCAACACTCAGACAGAGCTGTGATGACCTGGAGTTACACAACAGGTATCTATGAACGGCAACTAGTTAGAAGGACATTGGTGAACTTTACGGAGGATGGCACTGTCAATGCCATTTTATATGTCAACTGCCAGCTAAGCTAGTACTGTAGTTAAGACAATGTCAATCGACAGTATGCAGGCTTGTGGGAACATATGGTTCTGTGTTGGACTGTTGGATCCTACAGATAGTTCTGCTATCAAAGGACAGAATTGTACTCTGATTCACACCCCAGCCCCCAATTCCAGTATCCTGCTCTCTCTACTTGTGTGGATCTGCTTTTGACTGATAAAAGGACGGAGCAGCTACATTAAAATGCTAGAGCTGCAGGGCCCCAATTCTCCTTTCATTTACATAATATAAATCAGGACTAACTCCATTTAAATCAATTATATTATATGAATGTAAAACTGCTGTAAAGTGAAAGGAGAATCAAGACTACAGTGCACTGTTAACGTTCAAACCTGCAAGTGGTTCAAAACATAAGCTCTGCAATTTCCCCTCCTTAGCTTGCTATTATGTTTAGTAAAACAATTTTATTAGAGGCACTTTAGTAAGGTAGTCTCTGCTATATCCACACAAGTCTTCTCTTCAGGAATACATGGATGCTGGAACTAGGGGTGCTGCCACATCCCGTGGCTTGAAGTGGTTTTCACCATATAGATGGTTCAGTTTGGTTCAATGGCTCTCAGCACCCTCACTATAAAAATCATTGTCATTTAATGGCCAAAATGTCAAGCTTCTTGCTAAAATTCCAGGAATAAATAAATGTAGGTCTTACAGTATACACATAATTATACTATACTAAACAATATACACTGTAATAATCCTTGCTGGTACTGCACATTGACCAAGCAGCTCACTTTAGTGATGTGTACCCACTGCTCTCCTTCTACCTTGCTTACTGGTTATCTTCTTGAAAGGAGCCCCCAATTCACCTACTCAGTAATTTTGGGAAGCCTTCATTCTTGTAACCACTGATGTGACAAACAATTCCTTATTTTAACATGATAGAAAGAAAAGGGGTCAAACACTCAGAAAACTAATATAGAATATTTAATTGTACTTAGATTCCTTCTATTCTGCCACTTCCATTTATTTACAACCAAATTTTCAAAAATAGCCACGGACTTGGCTGCTTCAAGGTTTTTGACTGCCCAGCTTGGTTCAATTTTCATAAGTTCTGAGCATCTGTAGCTCTCAATGACTTCAACTGAAACTGTGGGTGCTCAACACCACTCTCTCAAATCAGGCATCCAAAAAAACCAAGGCACCCCAAGTCAGTGGCCGTTTTTAAAAAAAGTTTGGCCATCTTGTTTACTTCAAGTAGGAAGACTGGAAACAGACCTTCAAAATTAAATCGGAGAATTGCAATCTCCCTCTGCCCCCAAAAGGTTGATGTGCATAGTCTGTCTATCACTTCCGTGCAAATTAGGCTAGCTGGTTAAGAATGGCAAGAAACTAGATGGATACATTGAAGATAGTGATATGAGTCCTTTTCTTTGTGAAGTTGTTGAAACTACACAGTTGAGACAGTATTTGGTCCTGCCATGCGGGCAGGGGACTGGACTCGATGACCTCTCGAGGTCCCTTCCAGTCCTAGAATCTATGAATCTAATACTGAAAACATCCATACTGACTCCCAGCACATATGGATAAAAATTCTAATAGGGTTCAGAGAGCAATAGCTTGGGACACTCCAGCATTTAATCAATGTCTTAGAGTTTCTACAGCCTCTCAGGACAACGTTAAGATTTTCTATTCATCTTATCTTCTAGTTATTATGGTTGTTAAAGACTTGCTACAGCACATACTTTTTAATAATCACACATTCTTTACCTGACAGCGAACCTGGTAAAAACAAAAAAGTTGCCTTAATTTCCCATTTAATGGCGTAGGTGTATTTGAATGCCATCCTTAATCTTTGTTTTAATTATCAGGGCCTTTTTAACCTTGCATTTTTTATATTTTCCTCATGAGCCTGGAGCAGTTTTAAAAAACGGCAGAAGAATTACTTCCAAAGTAAGCCACTTGAGACAATTCTGAAGTACTTCTGCAAATTAGAAACTGCTCTATGCAACCCAAGTACTGAACCATGGTTACTTCAAAGCCTTTGAAGAGCTTCAGGTGAGAAGGGAATGGAATCTGCACACGTGAAGTATGCAGTCATTTGAAATTCTGGGAACACTTCACATTTTAAGAGCAGTCCAAATAATTTTAAATTGTACTGAGCTCCATTAATTATTGAATTAAAGCTGTCAAACTAAATTGTATAGAGTTCTACAGTTTCAAGGAAACTCAGTGCTGTGTATATTCAAATATGTACAGTATTTAAAAATGATTGTTTTTTCAGACCACAAATATCATAGGCACATCTACAATGTAACCATAAGGTACAGTAATGGATTTTCAGGGACAAAATCATTGTAATTCTATACTTTTCACTATAAAGAATAAATTAACATGAAATGAAAACTTAAAATGCATAACTGATGTCTTCAGTATCACTACTGTAGATATTTTACAGAAATGATTTGCTTTGCCTGTAGTTGAGAAAGGTTTAAAATGAAATTACATTCATCATATAGAAATTTTTAAATGGAAAAAAACACATAGCGCATATGAAACAAAATCTGCTATTAATTTAATTTACAATAATGTACAGGTAAGGGTAACCCACGTGGATAACATGAGGGAATTAGGAAGAAGTGATAATATTAATGTTTAAGATTGCCACTCAGAACTCTGCTGAATCAAATATTATTTTGAAGTGTATGGAGGGGAAAGAGAATGAATATTTAAGATCCAAAATATTTACACTCACTGTCAGAAAATACCTTATATACCTATTATAGAGTCAAATTCTTCTGCTTCAAAATGAAATCCCAACATTTATCATCACAAGGAACTATGACATTCATTGATCGAAAAAGTACCAGCTTGCAGAAAATATCCTTAGGAATCTGACATTGAGTATTCAAACCACCAAGTTAAAAATGAGCCAGAAAATTCAACCCACTACATCCTACTAGGTGACTTCAAGCTTTTTGTAAAGATCAGTTTAGATTCTGAGCAGCATAAAGGAAAGGACTCACCATCCATACTACATCCACTCCCCATTTTAGGTTCTGTATATGATAGACGGTGAAGTTTCCTACCAAGAACTGTGTTTAAGCAGTTTGCTAGAAAGATATTAATATAGATGTCCTAGCCAGTGTAGACATGTCCTATGTCTTCGCATGATATCTGTTACATCATAAAGAAATACAACTGAAATAGCTATGAGTGGACATATATTGGGTATTTATAAAATAAAAATTATTATAACTGAAAACTTGTACTCAAACCTGATTATATCCTGCTCCTTTGTCTAACTGAAACTCTTTCTAGAGAACTAGTTCATTTTTTAATATCCAGTAAATGAGCCAAGACTGCATATTGCACAACTGAAATATCTTGCAACATTCTTCTCCTTTCACTTTAATCATGCTAACTTATGGCTGAATCCCATGATTCAGCTATCTCTTAAACTAAAGGAATGAACCAAGTACTGAACAGTATAAAAATGTGTTACAGCTACTAGGCAAAAATCACCATATCATCCTGAAGAGCACAGAATGCTGAATCAGCCTTCTATCAAAATCAGTTGAGTTCAGAACTATTACAAAATTGTATGCCAAATTTTGCTGCATATCCTGTTCCACCAATGCAATTCTATGCTGCTCTGAAATGATAGGGCATATTTTCGTCTCTTCATCCACTCATTCAGAAACTATGGCTGTACAAATGCTAGCAGACCTGGGGCCAAATTTGTCTAATGGTGTATGTGACAAAGGTCTTAGAGGTGACCTGCAAAGGATTTCAAATAAATTAAGCTTGTGTCCTTCCCCCCACCCCCACTTCTTACTGATGAATAAAGAGGGTCTGAAGTGTTTTTAATTTAATTTATTTTCCTGATTATTTATTTATTTAAAATCTTAGCCATATCAAGATTATAAAGTCTGATCTTCCCTAGTTTTATTGGAAGATCTCCTAGGAGACGGAAGGATATTTAATGTGAGACCTTAACACCTTTATTGAAGGGTAAAGGTGTTGAATCTATAACCTAGGCCTAATCTCCATACAGTTCTTGTACTGATATAACTGTGTCAGTTAGGAGTGTGATTTCTTTTTTAAACCAAAAGGTATACCAGCACAATGCCTATTGTGGATACAGTAACACCAGTTTAAAGGTGCTTTAAGTTTAAATTGGTATATCTTATTTTCCTTCCTATGGTAGGGGAGAGCTATACTAGAATAAACACCTTTACATAAGTAATACTGTGTCCAAACTAGGGGGGGGTTGTACTGCTTTAGCTATACTGGTATAGTTTACCCCTGGGGGAATTCTGCACCACTGCGCAATGCAGAATTTTGCAGAAACTAACGTGCGCACAAAATTTCCTTTCCCCCACAGAAATGGGCTGCAGTGCTGCTGGCCGCCACTAGGGGCAACTGGACTTGGCAGAGCCCAGCTTGCACATAGAAAACCTTGCCAGGGGAGGGAGAGGGAGCTAGAGCAGTGGTGGGCAATCTGCAGGCCGCACATGGCTCATCAGGGTAATCCGCTGGCGGGCCGCCAGACCATTTGCTTACATTTGCACTGCCACCCGCAGCTCCCAGTGGCCGCAGGTTGCCTGCCACTGAGCTAGAGGATTCCTGGCAGCTGCAGTTCCCAGCATGCCTGGAGGGAAGGAGAGGGTGGCACGCAGGAAACTCCATGCAAGACTGGGACCGAGCATCAGGCTGTTTCTCCCTCTGGATCCCTGGTGGGGAAGAGGGTGTGTGTGGGGAAGAGGGTGTGTGTGGGGAAGAGGGTGTGTGTATCTGCGTTGGGGGGCCCCGTGGTTGGGCTCTGGGGAGGAGGAGTTGTGGATGTCTGCCCCCCAGCTTGGGGGTAGGGGTAGAGGGCAGAGAAACAGGAACGGGGTTGTATAGGAGGTTCTTTAACTCTCTACTGGTGGACTTTGTGTGTGTGTCTGTATTGTTACAGACATACTTGCTGACAGATATTTTGAAATAAATTACCAAATTAATTGAAACTTTCATGATTATGTAGTGTTATTTTGACAACTAAAATTTGTAGAATTTTTAACTTTTTGGTACAGAATTTTTAATTTTTTGGTGCAGAATGGCCCCGGGAGTATATAGTTACAGCAGTACAATTTTTGTGTTTACAAGGCCAAAGGCGTCCTGTAATCAGAATGTCAGTCACTGAAGTTAAATAGGTGTAACTAAAAACACAATGTTGTTTTAAATGGAATAAATCTCTCTTCCCCTCTTAATTAGTATTATGTATTATTTGAATTGCAGTAGCCTCTAGAGTAGGGGTTGGCAACCTCTGGCACGCGGCTCGCCAGGGTAAGCACCCTGGCGGGCCGGGCCAGTTTATTTACCTGCCGCGTCCACAAGTTCAGCCGATCGCGGCTCCCACTGACCGCAGTTCGCCGCTCCAGGCCAATGGGGGCTGCGGGAAGTGGCGCGGGCTGAGGGATGTGCTGGCCATGGCTTCCCGCTGCCCCCATTGGCCTGGAGCGGCAAGCCGCAGCCAGTGGGAGCCACGATCGGCCGAACCTGTGGATGCGGCAGGTAAACAAACCAGCCCACCAGGGTGCTTACCCTGGCCAGCCATGTGCCAGAGGTTGCCGACCCCTGCTTTAGAGGCTCCGATCAGGGTCCCAATTGTGCTATAAAAGGTACATACATACGTGTAATTTAAAATGCCTGAGTCTCTGTCCCAAAGAGCTTACACTCTTACAGCCTAATCCTACAAACATTTAAGCACAGAAGCAATTAAAGATAAGCATATAAATATTTACAGGAGTAGGTCCCATATGTTAAGACAATAAATGGAGAAAAACAGATGAACCAAGGAGGAGTGTGGGAAGAACAAGGTAAACAGTTACATGATTGTGTTTGGTATAAGAAGCAACAGTCACTTAGGCCTGGTCTACACTTAAAAGTTTTACTGATATAACTATTTTAGTTAGTGGTGTGGCGTTTCTTTTACCCAAACAGTTATGCTTGTAAAAGCCCTAGTGTGAAAATACATCGCTACCTCGATATAACGCGACCTGATATCAGACGAATTCGGATATAACACGGTAAAGTAGTGCTCCGGGGGGGCTGGGCTGCGCACTCCAGTGGATCAAAGCAAGTTCAATATAACGCGGTAAGATTTTTTGGCTCCCAAGGACAGCGTTATATTGAGGTAGAGGTGTAGTGATATTTGTAAAAAGGTGATTTATACCAGGATAATTATTCCTCTTCCCATATGGTAATAGCCATATCATTGTAAAGCACTTTTATACCAACGTAAGTGTGTCCACACCTCGGTGTTGTACCAATTTAACAATACAGGAATAGGTAAAGCGATACAACTTTTTCATGAACATAAGCCAATGGGACCTGATCTAAAGACCACTGAAATCCAAGTCCATAAGACTATCTCTATTGACTTCAGTGGGATTTGGACGAAGGGCAAGATTTTTAAAGGCATACAGTAACTCCTCACTTAAAGTCATCCCAGTTAACATTGTTTCGTTATTAGGTTGCTGATCTATTAGAGAACATACTTGTTTAAAGTCGTGCAATGTTCTGTTATAAGGTTGTTTGGCTCACCCTGCTCTGCCCGCCTGCCTGGCGTTCCAGCTGGGGAGTGGGGTCAGGGTTTACCCCATTCTGCCTACCTGGCATTCCAGCCGGGGAGCGAGTAAGCCCCCGACCCCGCTTCCCGGCAAGAGCGCCAAGCGGGCAGAACGGGGTAAGCCCGCAGTCCCCGCTCCCGCTCCCCAGCAGGAACACCAGGCGGTAGAAGCAGGGTAAGCCCCGGTGCCCCAACCCTGCTCCCCGGCAGGAACGCAGGCAGGAGGAGCGGGGCAAGCCCCCGCACCCTGACCCCGCTATGCCCCTGCCTCAACCAAGCTTCACATTCATAATTGGTGAGCACACTACTACATTGTTTGTTTAAAATTATTAAAAACTTATACTGTATGTGTATATAATGTCTTTTGTCTGTCGAAAAAAATGTCCCTGGAACCTAACCTCCCCCCGCATTTACATTAATTCGTATGGGGAAATTGGATTTGCTTAACATCATTTCGCTTGAAGTAGCATTTTTCAGGAACATAACTACAACGTTAAGCGAGGAATTGCTGTATAGGCAACTTAAGATGCAGATAGGCATGCAGTGGCATTTTCAAAAATACCTATGCACCTTAGGTGCCTTGGAAAATCCTGCTAGGTGCCTATCTGCATCTGCACCTAAATACCTTTGAAGTTCTGGCCCAAGGCCCTAAATGACTCAACTTTCTTGTGTCTTTTGATGTCATAATTTATACCAGCTTTCTAGTTTTCACCATGGCCCCAAACTGGCAAACACTTACACATGTGAGTAATTTTATGTGTGTTCAGTAGTCTCATGAAACTACTCATGTCCATAAAGGTATGTAAGTATTTGCAGGATTGGGGCCATAGTCTTCCAGCCTAAACAGGATTTGAAATATATATGTATATAAAGCAGGGGAGGGGAAAAAATGTACAACCTCTCCTGCCCCACATTGCCTTTTAGGTCCTATTTACACACTATAAAGGAAAAAAGGGAACAAATCCATTTCTCCCCTTTGCCAGTCACTTTTAACCATCTAGGAACTAAATCAATATAATTATTCTACTAAATATTCAGATATTAAATATTAATAAAGTCAAAACTAGGAGTAATTTGTATTTTACTTAACTGTAGTTGAATAATGAAAGTAGAAAATAAAATAGAATATTTTAAGGCATTTCACACACATGCCCTCCCATTCCCTTCTGATGTAATGACTTTTATCCCCCATCTAGTTTAATTGTGAGAAAGAGAGAAACAAACATTTCCATAAAAATTGCTTCAGTCTTGGTTCAGTAACCCAACACATAAACAAAGATGACATTTAAAAGACATCCACTAAAAGACCCAGCAATGAAAAGATCAGATTCTGGGCTTTCTAAGCAGAATATAAACACTGCAGGACCCCAGCTCTTAAATGAGGTCAGACTCTCTCTAGATCCTTGAACCACATTGTGCTCTTTGGGCCCAAATTGTGCTATCAAGGCCCTGGCAAAACTCCCAATACCCGAGAGACTTTTACCAGGATAAGTAGGGCACTGCAGGGGCTTGGCTCTAGGGGAGGCTTGTTTAATCCCTGTACTCTGCAGGCATGGAGAAGCGGGACTCGCGAGAAGCATGAATGGCATAAGGAGAGCGGTCCTGCCTCCCCGGCATCCAACGGGCTCTGCTGTGCTATGGAGAACAGCCAGGTGGGCCCTGCTGCAACACGTGTTTCCCTCCTCCCGCTGGGGGCAAGCAGCCACGCCGGGCCCGGAGACCAGCCTCTGCTCTAGGACGAGACCAACTTCCCTGCCTCACTCTCCTCGGCAGGGGAGCAGGATCCTTTTCCTTTTCGTTGAGATGCCAGCGCAGTGTCCTTCCCTGCCCTCACCCCGCCAGCTTCTAAAACCTCAGCCCCTCGCCCCGCTGCACCCTTCCCCAGCCGCCTGGGCGGCAACCGCCAGGGATCCCCGCACGCAGCCCTCAGGCCCCCGCCCCCACCTTGCTCCAGCCCCCAGCTCCCCTGGCAGGCTCCAGTATTGCGTCCCAGCTCCCTCCTCCGTCCCAGCCCCCATTTCCGCTGCCCCTCGCCCGAGGGCTGCTGCCTCGGAGCCCTTCGGCTCTGCAACCTGGGGGCAAGCCCCGGCCTCTGCCCCTCCCCTCGAGCGAGCAGGGCGGGGGGCTCCCACCTGATGTAGGGGACGAGCGGCTCCACGTGCCCCCCTAGCACGGCGATCACATAGGAGATGATGAAGGCGGCCGAGGACCAGCAGACGAGCAGCGCGGGGATGAAGGCCACCCCCGGCATGAAACACAGCATCCTGCCCCGGGGGATGCGCGGCCGCAGCCCACCCCGGCCGGGCACGGGAGGCGCTGGGCAGCAGGAGCGAGCGGGCGGGCGGGGAGGAGGAGCGGGCTCTGTTACGGAGCCAGTGAAGTCACAAAGCGGATGGGACAAGGCTCAGCGGAGGAGCCACGACCGGCTGCCAGCTCCCAGAGACACCCCGAGAGAGGGTCTCCCAGCCCCGCCAGAACTGCGCGGTCTGTCCCTGCCACACACACACTGGGCTATTCCTCTTCTTCTTCCCTACACAGGGCTGGCCCCCTCCCCGTCCCCTTACACACCCACACACAGCCTATAGGGCTATTCCCTTCTCTCCCACGCACAGATCTTTTCTCCCTTCCTCCCCACACAGCTCTATCCCCTCCCCGCGGGCTATTTCTTTTCACAGGCACAGCACACACAGGGCTGCTTCCCTCACACACACCGCGTGTCTCTCCCCCACTGACCCCTCTCACGTGCAGACAGGCACACAGGTCTATCCGTTCTCACAGCCAGGCTTAGCTAGCTAGTCCTTTAGCCCCTTGCACATTCTAAAAGTAAACCCATTCAAGGAATTTTCTCTCTCCACCCCCTGCTGACGTGGGTCTTCCTCTCTCTCTTTTATGATTTATTGGGTAATATTGTAAAGCAGCTAGTACTTTCGTCCCCCGCACCCAAGTTCACACAGAAACTTCTCCCATGGATTTGTTCACTGCCACTGTACAGCACACGATTGCAAGGTCCCCTTTCGCTTTCGTTTCTGCACTTCACTTGGATATTGCTGCTCCTCGCTTCCCCTTTTTGTTTCCTGCAGGAAGGAATTCAGGGTTAGCTGGCCTGAAAGCCCCAGCAACCCCTGACTCTCAGACTGACTGCAGCAAAGTTAATTTTAGCATTTTTGAGGCAGGCCTGCTAAATGCCCCATCTCTATCCACCTTTATCATCCCACTAAGCACAGAGCTGGTATAAGGAGATGAGGAGAGTAGCGAGATAATTCTTTGGGACACATCCAAATGGTAATGTTTATTTTACATAAAAGAAGAGGGGAAGAGAGAGAAACACCTTAGATCTCTTCCCTCCTAGCTGCCTTTCAGCTTCACGGTACAATCTTGTTATAGAATTAACTTGAGTGATCTACAAAAAGAACAGGAGTACTTGTGGCACCTTAGAGACTAACAAATTTATTAGAGCTTTCGTGGACTACAGCCCACTTCTTCGGATGCATATAAAATGGAACATATATTGAGGAGATATATATACACACAGAGAGCATAAACAGGTGGGAGTTGTCTTACCAACTCTGAGAGGCCAATTAATTAAGAGAAAAAAAAACTTTTGAAGTGATAATCAAGATAGCCCAGTACAGACAAAAAGAACAGGATACAGACTAACACGGCTGCTACTCTGAAACCAATACAGACAGTTTGATAAGAAGTGTGAGAATACTTACAAGGGGAGATAGATTCAATGTTTGTAATGGCTCAGCCATTCCCAGTCCTTATTCAATCCAGAGTTGATTGTGTCTAGTTTGCATATCAATTCCAGCTCAGCAGTCTCTTGTTGGAGTCTGTTTTTGAAGTTTTTCTGTTGTAATATAGCCACCCGCAGATCTGTCACTGAATGACCAGACAGGTTAAAGTGTTCTTCCACTGGTTTTTGAGTATTTTGATTCCTGATGTCAGATTTGTGTCCATTAATTCTTTTGCGTAGAGACTGTCCGGTTTGGCCAATGTACATGGCAGAGGGGCATTGCTGGCACATGATGGCATATATCACATTGGTAGATGTGCAGGTGAACGAGCCCCTGATGGTATGGCTAGTGATCTAGTATCAGAGGGGTAGCCGTATTAGTCTGAATCTGTAAAAAGCAACAGAGGGTCCTGTGGCACCTTTAAGACTAACCAGGGCTGGCTCCAGGCACCAGCTTCTCAAGCAGGTGCTTGGGGCGGCCGCTCCGGAGAGAAGCGGCACGTCCAGGTATTCGGCGGCAATTCGGCGGACGGTCCTTCACTCCGCCTGGGAGTGAAGGACGTCCCGCCGA
>NC_048298.1:99033554-99056315 GCF_013100865.1 Trachemys scripta elegans
AAATCTGGCATGCCATGAGAAGGCAGCAAATCACCAGAGAGCATTCCTTAGGTGGAAAGAGCTTGAGATGAGACTATGGTTAAAGGCCATCATAGATGATCAGCATCAAGAGAAGATTGCATCGGAGTCTCTTTACTGGCAAAATGTTCTGAAAAGGCTCATTGCCATTGTGAGAATGCTTGCTACCCAGAACCTAGCACTGCGTGGCACTTCAGATCAGCTGTATGTGCCAAACAATGGAAACTTCCTTAAAATTGTGGAGCTGATGGCTGAGTTTGATGCTGTACTCCAGGAGCATCTAAGAAGAGTCACCACCCAAGAAATAGAGGGTCCTGTGGCACCTTTAAGACGAACAGAAATATTGGGAGCATAAGTTTTCGTGGGTAAGAACCTCACTTTTTCAGATGCAAGTAATGGAAATCTTCAGAGGCAGGTATAAATCAGTATAGAGATAACGAGGTTAGTTCAATCAGGGAGGGTGAGGTGCTCTGCTAGCAGTTGAGGTGTGAACACCAAGGGAGGAGAAACTGCTTCTGTAGTTGGAAAGCCATTCACAGTCTTTGTTTAATCCTGATCTGATGGTGTCAAATTTGCAAATGAACTGGAGCTCAGCAGTTTCTCTTTGGAGTCTGGTCCTGAAGTTTTTTTGCTGTAAGATGGCTACCTTTACATCTGCTATTGTGTGGCCAGGGAGGTTGAAGTGTTCTCCTACAGGTTTTTGTATATTGCCATTCCTGATATCTGACTTGTGTCCATTTATCCTCTTGCGTAGTGACTGTCCAGTTTGGCCAATGTACATAGCAGAGGGGCATTGCTGGCATATGATGGCATATATAACATTGGTGGACTTGCAGGTGAATGAGCCGGTGATGTTGTAGCTGATCTGGTTAGGTCCTGTGATGGTGTTGCTCGTGTAGATATGTGGGCAGAGTTGGCATCGAGGTTTGTTTCCTTGTCTGGTTCCTGAGTTAGAGTTACTATGGTGCGGTGTGTGGTTGCTGGTGAGAATATGCTTAAGGTTGGTGGGTTGTCTGTGGGCGAGGACTGGCCTGCCTCCCAAGGCCTGTGAAAGCGAGGGATCGTTGTCCAGGATGGGTTGTAGATCACTGATGATGCGTTGGGGAGGTTTTAGTTGAGGACTGTAGGTGATGGCCAGTGGAGTTCTGTTGGTTTCTTTCTTGGGATTGTCTTGTAGCAGGAGGCTTCTAGGTACACTTCTGGCTCTGTTGATTTTTTTCCTTATTTCCTCGTGTGGGTATTGTAGCTTTGAGAATGGTTGGTGAAGATCTTGTAGGTGTTGATCTCTGTCTGAGGGGTTGGAGCAAATGCGGTTGTACCTCAGCACTTGGCTGTAGACGATGGATAGTGTGGTGTGTCAGATTGTGGCAGTTTTGAAGTCAGTGAAATATTACTCTGACTGCACACCTGACATCAGCCATATGGAATAATTGACTTTAATGGTGTGTTTTGTAACAACAACAGAACCTAGTGAACATGTCCCTGCAATGGTGACTGTCAGAGAGCATTTTCTAGAATTTATTGACATTGATGATGCTACAGGAGCTGGTATGACAAATGTGCTTCTTAAAAAGCTGGAAGATATGGGAATTACGATAGCTGACATGAGAGGTCAGGGCTACGATAATGGTGCCAACATGAGAGGAAAGAACAGAGGAGTGCAGACATGGATCTGAGAGTTAAACCCTCGAGCATTTTTTGTCCCCTGCAG
Source organism: Trachemys scripta elegans (assembly GCF_013100865.1). NCBI lineage: Eukaryota > Metazoa > Chordata > Testudines > Emydidae > Trachemys > Trachemys scripta. The sequence goes on from NC_048298.1 coordinate 99,035,284, forward strand.
TTCTCATTCATTGAACTTGGTGGTCAGTGATGCAGCGTCAGCTTCTAGTGAGGCTGCTGAATTATTTAATGTAATTCAAAGCATCTATGTATTTTTCTCTGCATCAACTCATCAATGGCAAATTTTGAAGCAACTTCTGGGAACATCCTCTCTGACACTGAAACCACTGAGTACCACACAATGGGAAAGTTGAGTGGAGGCGATAAAGCCTATCAAACACCAAATTGGGAAGATAGATGATGCCATAGTTGCCATTATGGAGGATAATGCTATGACAGGAACTGTTCATGGGAGAACAGTGGCAGAGGGAAATGGAATCACCAGAAACATACATAACTTCAAATTTCTGTGTGGCTTAGTGTTGTGGCATGACATACTGTTTGAAATAAATGTTGTAAGCAAGAGACTCCAAGGTGTTGACCTTGATATATCTGGAGCAATGGAACAACTGGACAAAGCAAAGTCATACCTACAGTCTTACCGGTCAGATGAGGGATTTCAAAACGTTCTGAAGAGTGCACAGAAGTTGGCAGAAGAACTTCACACTGAAGCTATTTTCCCACCCATTCAAGAATACAACAGTCACCGAAGAAGAAGACATTTTGATTACGAGGCACGGGATAACCCCATAAGAGACCCCAAAAAGTAATTCAAAGTTGAATTCTTTAACCAGGTGCTAGATTGTGCAATACAGTCAGTTGAAGAACATTTAATGCAGCTCAAGGAACACAGCAGTATATTTGAGATGTTGTATGGTATTCCAAAACTCCTCACTATACCTGAAGAAGACCTACACCAGCAATGCAGGACACTAGAGACAGTGTTGACACATGATGACATGCGCGATATTGATGCGAGTGATTTAGGCGATGAACTGAAAGCCCTTTCAAGATACATTTCAGCAGGATCAACTCCAAAGGCTGTTCTGGAATATATGTGCACAAATAAGATGATCACTCTCTTTCCAAATGCTTTTTTTGCTCTGCACATACTTCTAACACTTCCGATAACAGTTGCCAGTGGACCTTCATCAGGCAGCAGTTCAAATCTTTGCAACCAAGAAGGCACGGAAAGCACCACTTTGATTATTCAAACAGATAAAAATGCCAGTGTTTACTGTGCAGACAAGAAAAGTTACATTTGCTGTTCAGGTTTTTGAAAGTTAAGTGTTACTTAAAATTTTTGAACAAGGCATTTTAAGTTGTTAGTTCTCCTTTATTGGGGTAGGTAGCAGAGCAGTACCATGAGAAGAGTAGAACAGAAGAAGGCAGAATTGAGACCTTTCAAAGTTTAGGCCCAAGCAAAGGGGAATGGGGGAGTCATTTGAGCTCCCCGCCTCAGGTGCCAAAATGTTGTGGGCCGGCCCTGTCCCTGACAACATGTGGCAGAACACCCCAGGTTTGTGGCAGTGCAGTTAGCTGCACTGCCCTGAGAATGCTTTTTCAAAATATTTTGATCTGTGACCAGCTTATGTTGATTTATAAAAAAATATATTTTTTCCAGGCTCTCTGTGCAAAGAAAAGGGCTGGATATTTTGTCTAAAAATATTAAAGCTGAGATTTGTATTCTCCTTTCTAGTTCCCTAAAAGAGGGAAGCCCATGTCCACAGGCTTTGTGAATTCATCTTCACTAGGAAAAAAAGCTAACTCATGTTAGCTAACACACGGTAAATTCCTAGTGAATGTGTCATTTTAATGCAAGTTTGCAGGACATGAATTCAGAACACACATTTTTGCTGAGTGAAAACAAGGCATAAGAGGTCCAAAAGCCAGTTCTGGACACAAGGGATATGTCTACATTGCAATGTAAACTCCGAGTTAGTGGGACTTGAGTCATCTGACCCTGGGTTACAGAACCCAGGGTTTAAGCATCAACAGTGGTTGTTAACCCTAGGTTAAAAATTTTCTAATCCAGGCTTGAATGTGGGGCTCTGGCATCCACATTGCTGCCTGCAGACCCAAGTCAAACCAACCATACCCCAGACTCCCTAATGCCTTCCTGAAATGTGGCCAGAGTAGCCCATTGACCATGGTGCAGTGTGGGAAAACTTGACTGTCCATTCTGCATGCTACAGGAAGTTTGAATAGCTGCCAACACATCCTGCCAAGCCATCATTTTGGTTTGTGTGTTCCCAGCTACCAGCACCAGCAAGATGAAAGAGGCGCCTTTTAAATAACTTATTTTGCTTGTGCTTTCACTCCTGTGTCAAGAAAAAGGCAGAGCTTCCATGAGACGCTGGTTGACATTTCAGCAGTGTATTCTGAACCATCAAAGGCATGTGACTGAGCTAATGATGGAGCAGGAGGAGGAGGACACATATGTGACAGACTCAAACTGGCTGAAACTGCTCATGACGCTTGGTACAGCCGCTGATGCCCCCTACGTAGACTTGTGCTTCTGGAACAGGGCCATGAGCACAGATCAATTAACATCATCATGCAAACCTGAGATGACCAGCAGTGGGTCCAGAACTTTTGCATGAAAAAAGCTACATCTCTGGAGTTCTGTGAGTAGCTTGCCCCAACCCTCCAGCGTAAAGACAAAAGTATGAGGGTGGCCATTGTGATCCAGAAGCAGGTTGCTATACTGTCTGGAAGCTGGCTGCTACAGGTACATTGCCAACCAGTTTGGTGTTGGAAAGTTGACTATGGGTAAAGTAGTGGTGGAAATTTCTGAAGCAATCAGGCATGTGGTTTACCCCAAGATGGTGGGCATAAAAGACCATCCTGTAGTACAGTGCTTTTCAAACTTTTTTTCTGGTGACCCAGTTGAAGAAAATTATTGATGCCCACGACCCAACGGGGCTCCTTGTCAACCTCCTCCTAGCTCTGGCCAAAATGGCCATCTACAAAACCAGGGAGAGGAGATTGGCTGACGGGATTTCCTGCGACTGTGGGGCCTATTTCCGCTCCTCCGTCCGTTCATGCATCTAGGCAGAGTTCCTCTGGCCAGTGTCCGCTGGCTCCCTTGATGCCTTCGAGGAGCATTGGGCGCTGTCCAGGGTTCTCTGCTCAGTGTTCCCGTCCGGTTCCCTTTGTTTAGCCCTGTGACCTCACTCCCGTTCCTGTTATTTCATTAGTTGTCCCCCAAAATTATTTGGTATCACAGACCTGTGGATCCTCCCCTTAGGCTGGAGGGAGGTCCTTTAGCCAGCCCACTTCCTGGATACCAACAGGACCCAACAGAGCTGGGGATGAGGGGTTTTGGGTGTGGGAGGGTCTCAGGGTTGAGGCAGAGGGTTGTGTGCAGGGCTGCAGGATGGGGCCAGGAATGAGAGGTTCAGGGTGTGGGAGGGGCCTCTGGGCTGGGACAGGGGGTTGGGGTGTTAGAGGGGGTCAGGGCTCTGGGCTGGAGGTGCAGGCTCGGTTGGGGCTGGGGATGAGGGGTTTGGGGTGCAGGAGGGGGCTCTGGGTTTGAGGGGGCTCAGGGCTGAGGCAGGGGATTGAGATACTGGAGGGGGGTCAGGGCTCTGGGCTGGGGGTGCAGGCTCTGGGGTGGGGCCAGGGATGAGAGGTTTGATGTGCAGGAAGGGGCTCCGGGTTTGGGGGGGGCAGGGAATTGGGGCACGGGCTTACCTCAGGCAGCTCCTGGTCAGCGGCGCAGCGGGAGTGCTAAGGCAAGCTTCTTGCCTGTCCTGGCACTGCGAACCGCGCTGTGCCCTGGAAGCAGCCAGCAACAGGTCCGGCTCCTAGGTGGAAGCGCGCAAGCAGCCCCATGCAGCTCTCACCTGCAGGCACCGCCCCCGCATCTCCCACTGGCCAGTTTCTGGCCAATGGAAGTGTGGAGTCGGTGCTCCGGGCAGAGGCAGAGTGCAGAGTCCTATGGCCCCCCCGCTTAGGAGCCATACCTGCTACTGGCCGCTTCCGGAGCACAGTGCGGTGTCAGAACAGGTAGGGACTAGCTTGCCATAGCTGGGCAGCACTGCCGATGGGACTTTTAATGGCCTAGTTGGCAGTGCTGACCAGAGCTCCCGCGACCCAGTGCCTTACATTCCGTGACCCAGTACTGGGTCGCAACCCGCACTTTGAAAACCACTGCTGTAGTAATTGCTAGCTTTGAGGGAATGTAATTTCCTAACTGTGTCATTGATGGGACTCATGAGTACTTAAACTGCAAAGGGTACTACACCATTGTTATGCAGGCTCTTGTGGACCACAGGAGATTTATTAATGTCAACATGGGTTGCACTGGGGAAGTTCATGATGACAGAGTTTTTTGCCCATCGCAGTCTATATTCGTGGACAGGCTCAGACACTATTCCCACCAAATGATGCGGTCATAAATCTTGGTTTTGGAAACTGTATCCTGATTTAAGAGGCCCTGGCAAAAGAAGGTTTAATTACACTCTCAGCAGATGTAAAATGGTTGTTGAATGTGCTTTTGGCAAAGTGAAATCCTGTTGGAGATGTCTACAGATCCATTTGGATTCCAGTGCCATCAATGCTGTCTGCCTTACTGTGGCTTGCTGTATTCTTCACAATCTTTGTGAAGCCAGAGGAGAGCCACTTTCTGCTGAATGGCCCCATGACAACGAGGGGCCGCTGAATTGGTACACTCAGTCAGAAAGCCCACCTAGCACAGCTGGAGCTAGATGCACCTGGGCAACAGAAGTCAGGGATGCTTTGTGCTCCCACATTACGGACTTGCATGGCCCAATGGAAGTGGGGGAAATAGTACCTTTATGAATGTGTTTGTGCGAGATGGAGATGGGCTCATTGATTGTGGTGGGTTTCAATGCCTGGGGAGGTGGGTGTTGAATGCCAGGCAATATACTTATAAATGTGGTGTGAATCATAGTATGGATTGATGTAGATCAGCGATTCTCAAACTATGGGGCGGGCCTGCCAAGGGAGATGTGGGAATTTGACAAATATTACTTTTCACATTGCCACCGTTACTTCTGTGCTGCTGCTAACACGGTGCTGCCTTCAGAGCTGGGCACTCAGCTGGCAGCCACTGCTCTCCACTTTGCCTTTGCAGCTGGGTGGCAGCATGTACTTAAGGGGCGCGTTTACAGACACAAAGAAGTGGGGACCAATCAAATAAGTTTGAGAACCACTGAGATAAACATACTGAGAAACAGTGTTTGCATACTAATTCCTAATTGTCCCTGACCATGTGTTCACCTTTATTATTTTAAATACAGATTGTATGACGTAATACAGTGATAACCTTTCTTGATTAATTAAAAAAACTTTATTTATAAATATGTATTGGAAAAATACAACATTCACCCACTGTCAGGCAGGCCAGCTGACATTACCACACTAAAAACAACAGTAACAACAGTCCCTTAAAAAAAAAACAACCAGAAAAACAAAGTGCATGAATAATGCAAACAGTGAAACCACGTGCAAGACAGAAACACCCTACCATTGCATGTCCCCTGCCCCCCATTCTTTTTTCCTTTCTTTCCCCATTTGTTGTGCACTTGGTGCCCAGGTTGGGGTGGAGGCCTCCCCAGGAGAGGAGGTCAATATGGAGGGCTGCATGGGGTAAAGTTGCTCTGCCCAGCCAGTCCTGGGGTTTGATTGCATGGGCAACCCAGCCATGGAGTTTTCCAAGCTGTTTCTGGACTGCATCACATCCTACCACACAGGGGACTCGAGCCATGGTATGGATGATGCAGCAGGAGCCAATACTCTTGCAGCCATTAGTGATATCAGCCTCTCAAACAGCTCTTTCTGCTGAGCTCCTCCCTTAACTGCCATTCCTGTTCCAGGAGCTGTGAATCGAGTGCCTGCTCCCACGCTGAAACCACATTCTCAAAGTGTGCCGCCAGCCTGAGTCTTTCTTGTCTCTCCTCTAGCCGCAAGTCCCTTTCTCTTGGTACTGGACCAGCTTGTTGGCCCTGTCCAGAACTTCAACCATAAGTTCATCATGGAAACGCTTCCTCTTAGAACAGTCCGTGAAAGTACGTTGGGCCAGAGCTTCTGCTGCGGTGTGAGTGAGCTGTGGAAGTATTGCAGTTAGTAGAGGTCGAGGGGCCTGGAACAGGATAAGCCACAGAGGGCTAGTATCTCAACTAGCTCAGTGCAGAGCACAGAAAAAATCCTTGTGGAATGTCAAGGACAAAATGTTACTTTTCCAAACTGAACTTCAGTATATTGTGAGAAAATAACATTTTCTTTATAGTTTGTGGCTAGTAGGGAGAAGGCTCCAACCAGCAAGTAAAAGAAAGCCCTTAGAATAATAAGCAATATTACTTGTAGTGGGGAAGGACATATATAGGATATAACTAATAAAATGAAGAGATGCAGTAACAAGACAAAGAAAAACTGCCTTAAAAGAAACAGGCCCAAACCTTCCCACTTGTTCTGCTGGTAAGCATGGGGAGGGAAGAGAAGATCAGAAAGGAAGGCCTTTGGGGAAGAAAAGCAGCAAGAATAAACTGCTTCAGACTGGGTTTTTGCTAAAGTTAGATGAAGGGTAGAAAGAGAGCCACAAATCTGAATGTTCTTTGTCAGACTCTACCTGATCATGCTGGAGTACACCAGAATGAGACAGTCATCCTTAGGTCTGGCCTATTTGTACGTATATTGATCACATGCTTATGAATACTTTGTAATGTATTGGCTGTAGTGACTGCTTATTTTTAGGCTGTTAGACATGTTTGGAGTTATTACATAATGTACCATTTGGCCTTTGGATTGAATAGAGGAATTTATGGTTAAACTGGTGTTGGGTGATTTCCCATATTAATAATTTTCAAATATAGTTCCAACATGTGTTATAAATACTAATGTGTTGAGAGACCTGGTTACAACACAGAAATACTCTGGTATAGTTAAAACACAGTCACTTCCCCCAGCATTTTAAAAACTCCCATTCAGTGTTGTAAAGCTGGCATCCTCAGTCCTACAATGGTATGGCAATGGTGATGTCATCACCATGGTAACTCTACATTGCATTTTGTACATTCTTTGGAGGAAGGCTGGTAATAGGGCTAAACTGTTAGAAGTTTATTCAGAGGTGGTTGGCCTGAGGCCACAAATGTTGAGTTTGGCTTTGAATTCAGAGGGGGGATATTCAGAGGAGGAGAACTGGATATTGCCTTTACTCAGTACTCCTGCAGAAACCCAGTCAGGTGAAATCACTTTGTACGAGGCCTGGTTTGAAAGTCCAAGGACTGTCTAATGTCTGAAAAATCCAACATACTGAAAACACAAACATCTCTAAGTGTTGATGGATTGAAGAGAGTTTCTAGTAAATCTAGACAGACTGTTAAGATAAGGTTTGCATATTTTGTTTATCTGAAATTTGTATCTATCAAATCTAGACCTTTTCTATTATGCCTATGATAGTATTTAAGCACTGGCTGGGTGGGGGGAATTTGGACTGCGTATATTACAGTAGATTTTTCAGCTGCTCCCTGTTTCCTGATTGCAGCTGAGACAGAAAATGCAAAGGAACCAGTTACAGCTGCATGGATTCTGGGGCTGGCTTGATGCCAGTCTTGGCCCTATTTTAATTTAGAGCAACATAGGAACTGCTCTAAAGTACTCACAATGGTAGCAACTCCAAGAGGTTGTCCACCATCTGGGGATTGCTAGACTACAGTGTGCTGGGGCCAATGCCTTCTTTGCCTCTAGACTGAGGCTGAGAAGTGGCGTGTATGAACCATATATGGCTACCAGAGTGATCCCCAGCTAAGGAGATCTGGTGGCTTCCATTCAGGCTCTGCCCAGGGGCTGGCTGGCAATCAGAATCTGTCCCATTATTTGTTTTTGGTATTGTTTATAAGTACTGATGTAAAGGAATCTGCTATGATTTCTGTTATTCACAAAATAATTGCTCATAAATAAAGGTATACAAAGGTTTTTGTTTTGCTTGTATGATATGCAAAGAAGTTCTGTAAGGGCATTTCATTAGATACATTTTAACTTTTATGGTTTTGCTGGAGGCTCCCTGGAAGACTGAAGAACTAGTAGGATTATATCATCACAGGAAATGAGAAATGGAGACCAGAACTGTAGATTGAGGGTAGGAGGGGGAGGGATTTTAGTCAAACTGTTCATAACCTTGAGTTCTGTTAATATCATTTTAAACCAAACACATGACGAACACCTGGAGGAAAAGCTCTTTGTTAATGATTCAGCATACCTGTCCTTTAACTGAGGACTGAGAGAATGGTATTACTCCAATTCTCCAGCAAAAACAGGGAAGGGAGTTTTTTTTATTTAAAAGGCAAAAAGAAAACACCTTTCAGGCCTGCTTTGGACACCTCACAGAAGGGGGGGGGTCATTTTTTCCCCCCTTTGCGCATTACCTTTAAGACCCCTTCACTTTACCATGACTCTACCACCTTTAACATTTCTTTAATCAGCAACATTTTTTCTAATTTAAAAAGCAAGCATGTCACCCTTAACAATTGAATACATAAGCAGTGGAGCTTTTGCACTCAGATGCATACTTAGTGGGTTTGTGCAGCATGTATCTTTTTGAAAACCTGTAGATCTGAGCAGTTCTGTAGAAACAATGAAGTACTGAGAAGACTCTGCATCATGTGGCTTGGATCATTGTAGCCATCATTACCAGGTATACAATGTAGCTTTAACCATTAGCAGGAGAGGTTTTTTTAAGCCCTGTTAGGGCCAAACCTGTGAAACTGGTTATGGGTCAAATGCCTCTGGCCAAAGATCCGCACCCCAACCTGAGCCAGAGGAGCAGAATTTCACATAGAAGGATTTCATCCACATGCTCCTTTCTTCTTATCAGATGGGAGCTGTGAGTGGAGTCTGGCAGCTGTGCCAACAAAGGGCAAAATGCCTTTCCCATTTGCTGATGTGAAGAGGAGAGGGAGGTCAGTGAGGCCCCAATATGAAGACTTAAGCACGTGCTTAACTTTATTAAAGCACATAACCAGTCACTGTCCCATTAACTTTAATGGGACTACTCCATGTGTGAAGTTGAACACATACATAAGTCTTATGTAGGATCTGGAATAAGGGCAGTCATCTGTCACTCTTCCACTCAGATTTTAATCCTCCAGCTCTCCAACATTAAGCAGGATCTAAACATCTGTATCACAATGTCCTTTGCATTTTCTCTTAACACCATCTTAATGTATATTATATTCTATAAGCTTCATGTACATTGAATTCCTTTTAAAATAGTTTTTGGATCTGAATAAACTCTAATCATATACTGTTTCCCCTTCTTTTGTTTTGAGGTATGTAGTCCATCTGTGACTATAAGGCTTTGTTTCTTAAGCAGTACTTATGTTATTCTATGGATTGTAATTTCCTTTTCCTGTCAAACCATGACTGATTAATACTAAGTTTCATGATTAGTGATGTTTACAAAGAAGCTTATAGTTTTACTCTTGCAAGGATGTTGTCAGGGTTCCCTCCCCACTCTGAACTCTGGGATACAGATGTGGGGACCTGCATGAAAGACCCCCTAAGCTTATTTCTACCAGCTTAGGTTAAAAACTTTCCCAAGGCACAAATTCTTTCCTTGTCCTTGGACGGTATTGCTGCCACCACCAAGTGATTTAGACAAAAATTCAGGAAAAGGGCCACTTGGAGTCCCTATTCCCCCCAAAATATTCCCCCAAGCCCCTTCACCCCCTTTCCTAGGGAGGCTTGAGAATAATATACTAACCAATTGGTTAGAATGTGAGCACAGACCACAATAACCCCTGGGTTATTAGGACACTGATAATCAAGGAGGTTCTTAAAAGAAGAATTTTATTTATTAAAAAAAGTAAGAAAATCACACCTGCAAAAATTAGGATGGAAGGTAATTTTATGGGGTAATAAAATGATTTAAAACACAGAGGATTCACCTCTAGGCTCAGCTTCAAAGTTACTAAAACAAGAATAAAACTCTCTTAGCATAGAGAAAATTCACAAGCTAAAAAAAAAAAAGATAATCTAATGCATTTCCTTGCCCTTACTTACAATTTTTGTAATCTTAGATGCTCATTTCAGGTATGTTTTCAGAGATGTTTTTCCTGCCTGGTCTCTCTCTCCATCCAGAGAGGGAACAATAAAGAGAGCACAAACAAAACCTCCCCCCCGAGATTTGAAAGTATCTTCTTTCCTTATTGGTCCTTTTGGTCAGGTGCCTACCAGGTTATTTGAGCTTCTTAATCCCTTACAGGTAAAGATTCAGTATAGCTTCTCAGGAGGGATTTTGTGTTACCCTTAGCTGTATGTTTATGACAGATGTCAAATGCAATGATATTGTATGATCACTTAAAAGCTCAAGTATGTGAATTTGTGTATTTAGGACTAAGTCTTGTATGATGCAGACCCAGCTGTTACAAACAAATTTTATGATAGACAAGAAATTATTTCTCCAAACTACATCCTGTCAGTCACTTAATTTATATGTGGTAGCTAGAAGTCATGTTGTGTTATTGATGTCAATAACTTCTCCCTTTCTAGGACTTCTTTTCCCCCTTTCCCCCAACAAAAAACAAAAAAACTGGCATCTGTCACTCCTCTGTTTTGTTGTTGCCTCCCTGATTTTGTTCAGGATGTTGACATCACTATAATGGTTTCCATCAAAAAAATTGTTAGCACATGCCCATTAGTATATTTTTATGATCTGTGATTTATAGGTATGTTTATGGTCTTCTCCACCTAGATGTTTTATTTCAGTAGAATCAGTGTAATCTTTATGTATTTTGTTTCTCCACCATGTTTAACTTCTTTAGATAAATATAGTGGGTAATTACCATATTAGCCTACCATGTATCAGAATTTTCAGTTTTGTCTAGTTCCTCTCCCAGTGCCAGGCACCCAGCTCACCTGATTTTGCTTTTATTTTTCTCACCTGGCCCTTTTCATTTTTATTCCTAAATAAATAACTGTTTATGTATGCAGTGGTGTTGTAGCTGAGTTGATCCCAGGATATTAGAGAAACAAAGTGGGTGAGGTAATATCTTCTATTGGACCAATTTCTGTTGGTGGGGGAGACAAGCTTTTGAGCTTACTCAGCATTCTTCTTCAGGTCTGTGAAATGTACTCAAAGGCATGGGCGGCAGGTGGACCCAGCCCTTCAGGGAGGCTTGTCTCGCAGCTCTGTCTAGGGTGACCAGATCAGAGATATAAAATATCGGAACACGGGGGGGGAGACGAGCAAAAAAAAGCGGCGGCGCGCGGTGGGTCCGGGCGGGGGCAGTGCGGAGCGGGCAGGGGCCGGGTGCTCCCCGCTGCTGCCGGGGAGCCCCGCGCCTCTCCCTCCCGCTCGCGGCTGCGGCTCCTTCCCGGTGGGACGTGTCTCCCACCAACCCGGCCCGCCCTGGGCACATGCGGCGCGCGTCCCCCGCGCCTAGTCTACCTCCCGCCAGGAAGGAGCCACTGGAGCGCAGCAGAGCGGGAGAGGTGCAGGCTGCAGGGCTGGAGCAGCCTCCCCCTGCGCTCCCGGCCCCGGGCCCCCGTGTGCAGCGGCCTGGGGGCCGGGCAGGAGCCCTCTGGCACAGCAGGGGGCTCAGAGCTGAGCCCCCCCATCTCCCTCCCTTCCTTGCCAGCCCCCCTTTGCCTACCCGCCCGGTGCCTGGGTGCTGGAGATGACTCACCAGCTCCAGAATCCAGGTGCCACCACCACCCCCCTCCCTCCCGGCTTGCGCCGCCATGCAGCTGCAAGCCTGGGAGGGAGGTGGAATGCTGCGTGGTTGAGGAAGAGGCGGGGCCAGGGCGGGGATTTGGGGAGGGAGCCAATGGAGGAAGGAGGGGGAGGAGCCAAGGGTGGGTGAGAGTCCCTCCGGGAGGGCAAAATTTCTTGTTTGTCCAGTGTCCCGTCCAAACATTGGTCGGGATGCGGGACACAGAAGCAAAGATCGAGACAGTCCCGATAAAATCGGGACGTCTGGTCACCCTAGCTCCGTCCCTTATGCACAAGGCCCCGCCCCTGTGACTGGAGCCCCCCAAACTTCCCCGTGGCCAGAGAAGCCCTGGGCTGGCGGAACACCGAGCCACACACTGCGTCCCCCACCTCCAGAGGAGTCCTGAGCCAGCCCTAGCTGGCCGACCAACCCGAGACCCGGCCAGAGCAGTCCCAGCTGCGCTGGCCAGGCCGGGCCTGTAGCAGCCTCAGCCCAGCATCTCATGGCAGTGGCTGCAGCCAGGGAAGGCAGAGCCTTGCCTGGCCTGTTATACCCGCCACCCATGCTCAAAGGGTATGTTTATACTGCAAATAAATACCTGTGGCTGGCATACGTCTGGCTCTCTGTAAAATAGCAGTGTAGATCTTCGGGCTCAGGCTGGAGCCAGGTGTCTGGGACCCTCACTCCTCTAGGACTCTGTGAGCTTGGCCATCAGCCTGTGCCCAAACATCTACAGCACAATTTTACAGCCCCACTAGCCTGAGTGTGATGGGGTTGCTCTACTCACTGCTCAGCAGCACCTCCTTGTGGCTCATCTGGGGAATTAGCTCTGCTACTTAATCTGATGCTCCTTCATGCGGTTATTCAGTCTGTCAGGACTGAATAGGTCAGATATAGAGTGATCATTTCGTGAAAAGTGTTCACCTGGAGGTGATAGGATGTTTTTGTCTTATTTTTCTGTGTGAGTTCATTAGAGAGTGCAGTGATTCTGTCTCATCTCACCCATATAGCTGTTTTTTGGGGCATTTAATGCATGGATGTGGTATGCCACAGGCTATAATAGGCATATATGTGACCTCCCAGTCCTCATCCTCAAATGAAACCTGCACAATACCTTCAAAAGATGAGCCTGGGAGTTTAAATTCATAACTTTGCTAGATACTAGAAATCCTGGCCTGAATAGAGACACTGGAATTATGGCTTATTATGGCAATCTATAACCCACTTAACTCCCCTCCAAGCTTTTTTCCTTTCCTCCCTATGACTAGAGAGGTGTTAAAGGATCACTTCACCTTGAATGGTCCCTTGAAAAAGAGCTCCATGTCAGCTCAAAAGGTTGTGTCTCACCAACAGAAATTGGTATGATAAAAGATATTACCTCACCCACATTGTTTTATGTAACAGTTCCTTGTCTCATCTGACCCCTGGGCCAACCATTATTAAGGCTGCAAATCTTTCATGGAGGTCACAGAAGTCACAGATTTCGTGACTTTCCAGGACCTCCAGGACTTCCGCAGCTGCAGTGGCTGGTGCAGCTGACCCCAGGGCTACCCGAGCAGCTGGGGTGGCCCTGGGGCCAGCCACACTGGCTGTTGCTCCAGTGGCCCCAGGCAACTGGTCCCGGGCACTGCCCTGGAGTAGTGGTCCGGGAGCAGTAGCAGTGCCACAGGCCACCTCCGCCCGGAGTAGCAGCAGTAGTGGTGGGGCCACAGGCTGCCTCCTGCCCGGAGCAGCGGTGGCGGGGCCCTGGGTTGCCCCCCACCTCCAGGAGCAGCAGCCTCCACTGAAGCACCGACTCCCCCCCTCAGCAGGTAAGATTTAGTTAGGGATATTTTTAGTAAAAGTCACAGACAGGTCACTGGCCGTGACTTTTTGGTTATTGCCCATGACCTGTCTGTGATTTTTACTAAAAATACCCGTGACTAAATCATAGTCTTAACCATTATATATACATGGGCTTCACTTGTATGGTACTTCTGGCTATCCTGAGCAGACTTTATGTTCTTTGCAGCACTCATAGCGTGTCACAGTTTAAATACTCTACCCCCAAAAATCGGCCTTAGATACTCATTACTGGAAACATTGTTTCATTTTGAAAAAGTTGCAACCACTTCTCTGTATAATCTGTTCCACAAATGCTTCATAGCAGCTAATATATCAAACTCATCTTCTCTGTGCCATCTTCTTCATTGCATTAGGATTCTTTAATTCCATCCGAATAGCTGGCCAGACGGAGCATGGTAACATTTCAAAGAAAGCAAATAAATATGGATTAGCTCTGGAAAGAGTAGTAGAGTAGTAACTCAGAAAAGATTATGGTTTGGCATTGAAGAAATTAGGCTAAAGTATTATGCATATCAACTTGCCTTTAAAGAACTTATTAATTTTAGTAAGACTTGTTAACTTTATATTTAATACACCTCTACCCCGATATAACACGAATTCAGATATAACGCGGTAAAGCAGTGCTCTGGGGGGGCGGGGGGGGGGGCGGGGCAGCGCACTCCGGTGGATCAAAGCAAGTTTGATATAACGCGGTTTCACCTATAACGCGGTAAGATTTTTTGGCTCCTGAGGACAGCGTTCTATCGAAGTAGAGGTGTATATTTGGCAGCAAGGCAAAATGCTTTCCTTTTTTCAGATTTTCAATAAACAAAGGACACTAAAAGCAGTGAATCTACTGCTGTTTTTCATAGGGCAAAGCCTTTGCTTGAGAGTCTGGCTCAGAAGGCAGGGTTCATTCTAGATTGCTCTCAGCGTGGAAGCTCCTTTTGCAATAATATTCTACAATGGCTATTGCCATTTCGGGGTTCTCTAGAACATCTATTGTCTGCTCTCTAACAGAGACATCATTATGGTCATTCACATGTGTGCGTTTAACTATCATAATTTGTTCCAAATGGGGCTTCTCTAGAAACTGACTAATATGATGCAACAGTTGCATAATGAGGCAGCCATTTTCTCCTTGGTATAGGAACAATAGAATCTGTGAATATCTGCTATCTACACTGGTTTCTAATAAGGAAGCAGATTTAATTGAAGATTTTGCTGGCTGAATATAAAGCCTTTGATAATCTAGGTTTCAGGTGCTTGAGTGCTTGTCCCTCCTTCTATGCTTCTAGAAAGCATTTGGGATAGGCTGGATTTTTGTTCTATAGACTTCTTGCTGAATGGACTCTCAGTGAAACTTCATTCCTGAAGATGTCTGCAGGAGTCATAGAATCATAGAAGATTAGGGTTGGAGGAGACCTCAGGAGGTCATCTAGTCCAACCTCCTGCTCAAAGCAGGACCAATCCCAACTAAATCATCCCAGCCAGGGCTTTGTTAAGCCGGGCCTTAAAAACCTCTAAGGAAGGAGATTCCACCACCTCCCTCGGTAACCCATTCCAGTGCTTCACCACCCTCCTAGTGAAATAGTTTTTCCTAATGTAACCCCTAATTACATTTTTTATTTATTTATTACAAAAAAATACATTAATATCCAACCTAGACCTCCCCCACTGCAACTTGAGACCATTGCTCCTTGTTCTGTCATCTGCAATCACTGAGAACAGCCCAAACAGGGAAAGAACAGGTTAAAGAAAATATTTAGATAAATCAGATGTACAGTATTCAAGTCCATAGGGCCTGATGAAATTCCTCCTAGGGTACTTGGTTCAGCTACTTCCTTAATCTTTAAACCGTTAGCCATTATCTTTGAGAACATATAGAGAACAGATGGAGTCTTAGGGGGCTGGAGAAAGGTACTATGTTTGGCAATGTTTTAAAAGGGGAATAAAGAGGAATTACAGGCTAGGAGAGGGCAACATGAGTTAATGGGGGGGAGAGTAATATTAATGAGGGGCACCACCTTTTCCCCATAACAATGAGTGATGAAATGTGACTGCTTTGGTTCTTTTAATAGATGCACATGACTGAGATCTATGTTACATAATTTCTCTCTCAGACATTGAAGTATAGAGGGAAAGTTCTGTCACCACAATACTGCAGACACAATGAGCTCAATGTCTTTCCTGGCATTGTATTTTACTGTGCCCATGACCAGGCTGCTTGCCTCAGGATGGACTTTTTGTTTGGCTAGTGACCCCTCCCCCATCCCACTGCATGCCACAGGTGCTGGAACTAGGGGTGCTGTGGCACCCCGCTGGCTTGAAGAGGTTTCCATCAGATACAGGGTTTACAGTTCGTTCAATGGCTCTCAGCACCCCCACTATACACATTGTAGGCCCCCCTGCTTCCTGTGGCAAAGGTGCAATCCGTATCACTGGGAGTGACTCAGCATTGACAACCCCATGCCTTTGAAAATCACAAATCAGCCCCCCTCCCCCCCAAATAACCAACCCAGGATAATTTTACAAATGACCCCCGGGGGGGGGGGGTTTGGCCTTGGAGGGGGGGGAGAGAAGACGCGCTGGGGAGACATGCGTGACAATCACAAGGCCGAAGAACTTCGCTGACAGGGAAGCGAGTCTCGTGACTCCCGGAGCTGGGGCTCTAGGAGACAGCACACGGGGTTTGTGTCTGTGGGGCCCCGCCTCCATGCGAGAAGGTGGGGGTGGCCCCCGTGTGGCTGCGCCACCCAGCTTGGTACCGGAGCCGACCGGCCCCCGCAGGGGGCTGCTGCCCAGCCCAGGGCGGCTTGGGCGCTGAGCCCGGAGCCAGGCCCGTCAGGCCGCGCCGCTGAGCGCCGGCCCCGCTAGGGGGCGCCGCCCAGTCTCGCATCGCAGCCGCGCTCTGCCGCTGCGCCCGGAAGCGGCCGCGGGGATGAGCCGGGCTGGAGGCGGAGGCAGCGGGCGGCGGCGGCCAGCTGTTGGGACCCGGCCCCCTCCGCCCCGGCGCATGGCAGCGCGGTGAGCGGGCGGCGCGGGCGGCGCAGGGTGATGGTGGCCGGCGGGTCATGCTGCTGAAGCTCCTGCAGAGACAGACCTACACCTGCCTGTCCCACAGGTATGGGCCCTGCCTCTGCCTCGGGGGCCTGGTCCTCGTCCTCGTCTCCGCGCTGCAGTTCGGAGAGGTCAGTAACGCCCGCCGCCCCCCCCCCCCCCCCCCCCCCCCCCCCCCCCCCCCCCCCNACCAACGGCCGCCCCCCCCCCCGCGCGTGTCTTGCTCCCCCTCCCCTCGCAACCCCCTCCCCCGCGCGTGCCCTGCTCCCCTTCCCCCTTCAGCACCCACCCCCCGCGCGTGCCCTGCTCCCCTTCCCCCTTCAGCACCCACGCCGCGCGCGTGCCCTGCTTCCCTGGCCCCCTTCCTCTCCGCTCAACAGCACACCTCCACGCGTCTTACCCGCTCCCCCGGCCCCTTCTCCCCACGCAGCACCCACTCCACGTGTGTGCCCTGGTCCCCCTCAGCACCCACTCTGTGCGTGTGCCATGCTCCCCTTCTCCCGCAGCACCCTCCCTCTGCAGCACCAACCCCGCGTGTGCCATGCTCCCCTGGTCCCCTCCCTCTTAGTTTCACAGTCCCCCCGGCCCCCATGCATCTTACCACTTCCCCAGCCCCCCTCCCCCTGCAGCACCCACTTGCACGTGTGCCATGTTCCCCCGGCCCCCTCCCCTCCACAACATCCCCCCCCCACATCTTACCTGTTCCCCTGCCCCCCTGCAGCACCCACCCCATGCAGTGCCCTGCTTCCCTCCCCCTCGGCCACATGTGCTCAGCCAGCCCCATCTGTGGTGCTCCTGCCTGATGCACCCACCTTGTGCATGTGCCCTGCAGTACTGCGCCCCTGAGTGACAGTCCCCGTCTCCTTCCCTCTGTAGCACCCTGTGCCCCGTAGCAGCCCCCACATCCCTTCTGAGCACCCTGGCAGAACCCACCCTGTGCATATGCCCTGAAGCACCACTGTGCCCCTTGCCTCCCCAACCTTCCCTCTTGCTTCTCCCTTTCAACACTTATCTTAAGTATGTGAATTACTTCCCACCGCAGTGCCCTCTTTCCCCCTCACTATCAAGCTGTGATGCTCCTGCAGAGCCCCCCCCTACCTTTTGACATTTACAATGCCCTGTGCTTCCACAGCACTCACCCCAGTATGCTGGCTTCCCCCTGCAGGACCCTGTGCCTACGCAGAAGCATCCACCCATCCCCTCCTGTAACTTGTGTTTCCAAAATATCCATCTCCAGTGCTTCCCCTGCCCTTTGAGTACTACCACCCCTGTGCTCTTGCCTTTCCTCCCTATATTCCCCCATGCCCAGTGTACTGACTACTGCATGGTACGCAGCACTTGCTCCAATGTCTCTGCAGCACCATCACAGAACCCTATTCAGTATCCCAATGCAGTACCCATCTAGAGCACTTGAACCACAGTGCTACTGCCTCCATACAACCTTCTCTTCTGCAGAAGTTTACAGCACATCAGTTCAGTGCCTCTACGTGCCCTTGCTCATAGGCTCTCCCTAGCCAGCATCAACCAGTACTTCTCCTGTGCCACTCCTGTCCAGTGTTCCTGCTTCACCCCTTGTAGCACTTCCACCCATGGACGCTCTGTTTTGGTGTCTTGAATTTATCATTCTCCCAAGTGCTGCTTTTCCCTTAAGCAACTCCCACTCTCTTCCCCTGCAACATTCTTGCCTTCCTATTGCTCTCCACTGAGACAGCCATATTTGCTGTGGGGAACTGAATGTGGAATTTTGATGTATTTGGTATATTCAGAATACAGAGATTTGTGTATAATACAAATTGGATCCCCTTCAGCTAATCACAATGCAGGGATTTGTGGAATTGCTAAATAACCATTCGGTTCTGGGACACTACTCAATATGGTCATATTTACCCTTATTTTTAATATCTTACTAAGCTCTTTATAGGGGCAAATTATGTTACATCTGTGCAACCTATTAAGATCACCTCACCAAAAGTGTAAGTTAAGGCCGAATTTGGTCATATATGTAAAAACCCCCTCAAGTCAGTTAGCTGACTTCTGTTTTGGAAAGTGGATTCAGGCAACTTAATTTTAAATTCTTCATTCAGCTACCAGTTTGTATGTAAGGCTATATGTTTTTAATATGCTAAGCAGAAAACTTATATCCAAGCATAGCAGCAATCATTCTTGTTGTGTGTATTTCAGAACTGCCTACAGGTCTCAGCTGAGATCCTTGTACTGTTGTACTAAGCACTCTACAATTGCATGCACCTTGTGTTCACTAGAGAATTTTTTTTAACCTTAGTAAACGTGTTTATGAGTCTAGTGTAAATAAGTCTCAGGTAGGGTTCAACTTGATCAGGTAACATGTTAAAACCACAATTGCCTAGTCTACACACAGCTCTTAACACGTATCAAAACAGCTAATATGTTAAAAATACACCTCTTTTCTGGGATAGCCAGGGACATTCTTGCTCCAAGAGCTTACAGTGTAAGTAGACAAGAAAGAGGAAGGGAGGGAAGGGTGACAGAGGTACAAAGGAATGAAGTGTCTTGACCAAGGTGAAACAGCAGGTCAGTGAACAATTAGGGAATAGAACCCTGGTCTCAGAACCTTGTTAGACGCTGCCGTTTTGTAAGCAGTTTCACTTTGCTCTGAAATTACTATTCTGATACCAAGATAACGCAAAGGAAAAGATGTATGATGATGATTTGATATTGCTGACAGTATGATATCTGGGTGGGGTGTAGTTCTTGTTGACTCTTGAGCTTGTGAAAGGATTAGTTTAAAAAAATCCAACCCAACACACACCAGGATTTAGATTTTAAATGTGATTAGCATTTGTTGACAGTAGCCCCAATTTGATTAGCACTCCTGCATCATGAAAGCAATTTGTATTGCAGTTTAATATTTCAAGGTAAAATAGAAATTTTTGAAAATCGAAGCAGCTTTATAATCAAGTAGCATGTACAGTTTTGTTTTGCAGGAGAACACAGGGAACTAATATACTGTATGTCTTTACTGAAAAATGCCATTCTTCTTTTGGTCCATTTCAGAAATATTGTGTGAATTTTAAATGTCAAGAAAAGGGCCTTTCAGTGCTGAATGGTCTCAGCAGGCCTGGGCAGGGAGAGACTGGGTACAATCTGCACTTTCTCAGAGGCCTTGGTTTCTTTGCTTGTATAACCTCCATCCCCTCCCTCTTCAGATAACTTATTATCACTTTTTTTTTTATCAGGGCAGGCCGATTGGAGTTCTCTTTAGAGCTCTGTTAATGCCATTTTTGAATGGCCAGCTGTTACCACAATAGGGAGATTGAGTTCTTTTCCCCTGCAGCCTGGAGAACTGAATTCAGTATTTCCAACCTCCTGCTGCTCACCAATATCATCAGTATTTTGACTGTCCTGCTTTTATCATTTTTAATATTTTTGTTCCAAAAATAGTATGCAACTTAATTTTTTCCTAACAAATGGGCTGAACTGCCTGGAATGATTTGCACGTGCACAGATACACTAAGCACTCTTAATTATATATCAGGTCAACACAATCAAAAAAGAAATAAACACAAGCTTTTGAAAATGACAACTACAAATTTAGGGGATTGTCAAAATCAAATAGACTCAGAGGGAACACTGGCCTGCAAATGCAACATAAAAATACCCTTCAGATCTTAAAGATCCCAGTCCTCTAGCAGTTTCTCAACTGTACCTAGATATCTATTGGGAGGATTTCTTAGGGAATGTATCCAGATTTTATCAAACAGAGAATGTTTGTGGAGGGTAAGTATACCTTTTTGTAAAATGGATGCTAAGAGGCTGAAAGCCCATGTTGTGGGCAGTGTTATTTCTTTGTGCATTCATTTAGAGCAGTGTCTTACCACAAATTTTCCTGTGTTCTGAAACTGACTAGTGATTGTGCAATGTATATTTTACATTGTCCTTTGCAACTCCTGGTGATAAAATCATATCTAAAAATAAACTAAAACATGGACTTGTTTGCATGTGATATGCAGTTAGAAATCCCAAATCCAATGTGTACATCTAATAACGGATGAGAAATCTGCCACAAATGGTGGTTATATACCTGAGTTTTAAAAGCTTGTCTATGTCAATAATTATCAGTTTATAAGATGAACAGAATTAATTCTTCTGTTTAATGGAGGAATTCATCTTAGATAAAATTCCATTAGAATAAACGACATTTAGGAATTTTAAAATTGAACAGCACTGAAAAGTTAGGAAATGCCAAAGACGTGGTTGGAGAAGCAGCTATAACCCTCTCTCCCCCCTTTGTTTATGCCGAACACCTGGGGAATGAATTCACTGTGCAATGCATTTAGCCACCTATTTATGCATGACTAAGAATTTGTCTACGCTGCCCCTTGGTTTGAACTATAGAGGTGTGGATAGTGGTGGGCACTGAAGTGTTGTGCTGTAATTCCCTTGCGTGGACACTGCAGGCATGAACTAAAAGGTTCCTAGTTCGCATTAATGTAATGCTGTTTGAAGAGGACTATGTTAATGCGAAATAGATACCTTTTACATGTAGTCCTCTTCAAACAGGATTACATTAAGGTGAACTAGGAACCGCTTAGTTTGCGGCTGCAGTATCCAC